>NC_052338.1:5315000-5462500 GCF_016432855.1 Salvelinus namaycush | reverse complement strand
TCTTCACAGATGAGGCTGGATTCAATTTAGAGAAGACAAGGAGGAGAGGAAGGAACATCCTTGGTCAACGCGCCCTCATTGAGGTACCTGGCCAGCGCGGGGTAAATGTCGCCATATGCACAGCAATGAGCCACAATGGGGTAATCCACCGCCATGCCACCCTTGGACCATAAAACACTGCCCAAATCCTTAATTTCCTGAACACTTTACATTACAATCTTTTTCAGCCAGAGCAGAGAAACGCCAGGTGATCCTGAACAGCAAATGTATGTTCTGATTTGGGACAACATGAGTTTTCTTCGGGCTGCTCAGGTCCACAACTCCTTCCATGACCATCCCAGGTTTACAATTCTCTATCTCTCACCATATTCCCCATTTCTCAACTCCACTGAGGAGTTGTTTTCAGCATGGCGGTGGAAGGTGTATGATCGCAAACCCCATGAACGTATGGCCCTTCTCCAGGCAATGGAGGAGGCCTGTGGTGACATTCCAGCAGAGTTCTGTCAGGGGTGGATGCGTCATGCCAGAAGATATTTCCCCCGCTGTCTGACCAAGGAGAATATCGCCTGTGATGTTGATGAAAATCTGTGGCCGGACCAAAACAAGAGACATGACTGATTTTATTTTTGCAATGGATTATTTGTTTCTTGACATGATTTAGATGTTACAATTTTTCAACTGTTTCTTTATTTATTCCGTACAATTGATCTAATATACAGTACAGTAGTACAAATAGGCCTATTTTTCTTCCTTTGCATATGCAAACTGTATTTACTTGTCATGTTGAGATATAAAACTAAAATGTTTGCATGTGTGTTCCTTTCTTGTTTGAGTAAACACAAAACAGAATCTTAGTCTTTACACTCAAATAGGTTCTGTTAGTAGTGGTTTGAATATGTCACATTAATGTGATCTCGGTTGTCACTAAGTGTCACGTTCTGACCATAGTTCTTTTGTGCTTTCTTTGTTTTAGTGTTGGTCAGGACGTGAGCTGAGTGGGCATTCTATGTTGTGTGTCTAGTTTTCCCGTTTCTGTGTTTGGCCTGATATGGTTCTCAATCAGAGGTAGGTGTTAGTCATTGTCTCTGATTGGGAACCATATTTAGGTAGCCTGTTTTGTGTTGGGTTTTGTGGGTGGTTGTCTTCATGTCTTCGTGTGTCTGCACCAGACAGAACTGTTTCGGTTTTTCACATTTTGTTGTTTTGTATTTTTGTAGTGTTCACGTTTATTGGCTTTAATTAAACATGATGAACACTAACCACGCTGCGCTTTGGTCCGATCCTTCGTCCACAGAAGAAAGCCGTTACACTAAATTACAATCATTTGATGTGTGTGTGTGTGTCTCATTTGTGTGCAGAATTCCATTTTGAGCAGGGAGTAAATGATTTTTGACTGCTGTGTTTTATATTACAAGATGTCTGTGGGGTTTGGGGAAATTGGCTAATGGTTTTGTGTTTTGTTTTTAGAGTTACGAATACCTAATATGTAGTTTTAGCAAACGTGTGTTAACAATTGTAAGAAAATATGCTAAACTGTAAGAAAATATGCTAAAAAAACAAGATATAGATTTATCAATAATGACTGTTGATGCCTGTCTTGAATGGCTTTTTCTTTTCAAACTTTGGAAGCTTTCAACTTTCCAGCTGAAATAATACATGTAATAAAAATATTATATAAATGTCCTAAAGCAATAATATACACAAATAATACATTATTGAAGGAAATTGTTTTAGAAAGGGGCATAAGACAGGGATGTCCTCTCTCTCCCCTCCTGTTTGCATTGGCAATTGAACCGCTTGCAGAACAATAATATCTCATGATCTACAGCAATCCATTAAGTGGACCACAAAAAACATCAAACACTTAGGATGCTTAATAAGTGACAACAAACAAAATATATAAAGATAACTTTATGCTATGACCTAATAAAGCTGCAATATGTAACTTTTTTGGGTGACCCGACCAAAGTCACATAGAAATGTATGTTATAAATCTGTCATTCTTATTGCAACCAAGTCTAAGAAGCGGTAGATCTGTTCTATGTGCACTATTTCTATGCTTGCTGTTCTTATGTTTCGTTTTTGGGTCTTTTACTTTCGGTTGAAAGCTGAAAATACAATATTTTTTTGCGGTTTAGATGCTACAATGATTGTTTACACTATTTTTACTTGTTTTGTCACATAAACTGAAATTTGGCGAATTATTCGAATTTTAGCAACCAGGAAATGGCGGAACCATTTCTGCATAGTGCATCTGGAACAATCTTCCATAAATATAAGAGGTAGAAAAAACTTCTTCGGAATGGCATGGCTACTAAAGTTTTTATATTTATTCTCGGTAATATCAATTACCCCACCGAAGACATTCTTTAAAAAATATACTCGAGCATAGCAGACTTAATATGGGCAAATAAAACTCAAAGGAAAGTTTTACATCTTCCTAAGTCTGAGGGCGGTTTTAACCTTTCAGACTTGGAATTGTATCAACTCGCCACCCAAGGCTTTTAGTTGCTACATATAGGTAAATGCTCTAAAGAGGAACAATGGGTACATATTCAAGATGCACATGCTCATCCATAGAATCTTTTCATGTGTCTATTTTCAAAGGATAAAGCTAAGAACATTAACAACTTCATAGATAAGAACATTATAACAACGTGGAAGAAAATTAAATGTACAGAATTCTATAAGAACCAATATCACTGCCTAAAAACAATCATAAGGAACAATCCTTGAACAGCTTTTCAGATAAATTGGTCCACAAGAAAAGCTAAAGGCATATAACCCCTAAATGACTTCGTAATAAGAAATACATGTATTTCCATTACAGGATTAAAAATACATTTTGGATTGACCAATGTAGATATTTTCAAATACATGCAACTTACATTTTTTTGTCACGAAATGTTGATTTAGAATTCTTTGGACATCAGAGAAATCTTGAGGGAATCCTATTTGAGTCAGAAAAGGGTATTCATATGATAGGTGTCACGATCGTCATAATGATTGGACCAAGATGCAGCGTGGTATGTTTCCATCCCTTTTATTAGGAAGAGAAAACTCAAAGAACAAAAACAATAAAGCGAACAAAACGAAACGTGAAGCTCAAAATAGTGCTAACAGGCAACTATACATAGTCAAGATCTCACAAAGCACAATGGGGGAAATGGCTACCTAAATATGATCCCCAATCAGAGACAACGATAAACAGCTGTCTCTGATTGGTTACCATACCAGGCCAACATAGACATATAATTCCCCTAGATAACCCACCCTTAATCACATGCCGACCTAACCAACATAGAGAATAAACAGCTCTCTATGGTCAGGGCGTGACAGTACCCCCCCCCCCCCCCCAAAGGTGCGGACTCCGACCGCAAAACCTGACTCAATAGGGGAGGGTCCGGGTGGGCATCTACCATCGGGGGCGGCTCCGGTGCGGGGCGAAGTACCCACTCCGCTCGTGGTTTCATCGGAGGAACCGGACCGTGGCTCGTTGCCGGAAGAACCGGACCGTGGGTCGTCGCCGGAGGAACCGGACTGTGGGTCGTCGCCGGAGGAACCATACCGTGAGTCGTCGCCGGATGCTCCGGACCATGGATCGTCGCCGGGGACTCCGGGCCGTGGATCGTCGCCAGAGGAACCGGACCGTGGTTCGTTGCCGGAGGAACCGGACCGTAGATCGTCGCCGGGGACTCCGGACTGGGAACCCTCGCAGGAGGCTTTGGACTGCAGCCCGTCGCTGGAGGCTCTGGACCGCAGCCCGTAGCTGGAGGCTCCGGACCGCGGACCGTCTCAGGAGGTTCAGGACCGCGGACCGTCTCAGGAGGTTCCGGACCGCGGACCGTCGCCGGAGGTTCCGGACCGTGGACCGTCTCAGGAGGTTCCGGACCGTGGACCGTCTCAGGAGGTTCCGGACTGTGGACCGTCGTAGGAGGTTCCGGACTGTGGACCGTCGTTGGAGGTTCCGGACTGTGAAACGTCGCCGGAAGCTCTGGACTGGGAACTGTCGCCGGAAGCTCTGGACTGGGAACTGTCGCCGGAAGCTCTGGACTGGGAACTGTCGCCGGAAGCTTGGTGCGTGGGGCCGGCACTGGTGGTACCGAGCTGGTGACACGCACCTCAGGACGAGCGTGAGGAGCAGGCACAGGACGTACTGGACTTTGTAGGCGCACTGGAGGCCTGATGCGTGGGACCGGTACAGGTGGCACCGGGCTGATGACACGCACCTCAGGGCGAATGCGGGGAGGAGGTACAGGACGCACTGGGCTGTGAAGGCGCACTGGAGACACAGTACGTATGGCCGGCACAGGATATACTGGGCCGTGGAGGCACACTGGAGGTCTGGAGCGTAGAGCTGGCACAACGCATCCTGGACAAAGGACCACCTTCGCACGGCACGTGCGAGGAGCTGGCACAGGACGCACTGGGCTGTGGAGGCGCACTGGAGACACGGTGCGTAGAACCGGCACACATTGTACCGGAACGGTGACACACACCTCGGGGCGAGTGTGTGGAGGAGACACAGGACGCACCGGACTGAGGAGGCGCACTGGAGGCCAGATGCGTGAAACTGGTGCATATGACACCGGACTGGTGTCATGCTCCTCAGCACGCCCGCTCTGCAGCGCTCTCAATGCCGACACCTCTCTCCGGAACACTCGACTCCCTGACTGGTTCTGGTTCACCCCTCGGCCCCGCCGACCACTGCGTGTGCCCCCCCCCCAAAAAATATTTTTGGGGCTGCCTCTCGGGCTTCCGTCATGGTTGCGAACCCCGGAGTCGTCGTTGATTCTCCCTCACTGCCTCCGTCTGCTCCCATGGAAAGCGATCCTTTCCAGCCAGGACCTCCTCCCATGTCCAGGATCCCTTATCGTCCAAGATATCCTCCCATGGCCAGGATGTCTGCTCCTCCTGGCCACACACACACACGCACGCACGCACGCACGCACGCACGCACGCACGCACGCACGCACGCACGCACGCACGCACGCACGCACGCACGCACGCACACACACACACACACACACACACACACACACACACACACACACACCAGTGGCCTGGGGCCTGGGCCTTCAGTGAGGTACTACACAGTCCCACCCGAATTAATCCACCTCTTATTACCATCATTATGATGCCATGGCTCTAGACACTATACATTTAGACAGAAACGCAGTATAACCAGGCGTTGCGTCACCTTGAAATTGACAAATTGAAATTTTTGGGTAAACAGTGTTTACAAAAACATGACACAATCAATGAGTCTTTTCAATATTTCCCTTCACCTTTTCATTGTGCAGCTCCGTTGCCCTGCGCGCTTGTTCGTTGAGCTGTAGATCCACTCCGGTGTCCCCAAAAGTTTTCAAAAGCACCATTGCTTGAAGTGCCCAGCCGTACTTTGGTGTCTCGTTGCTGCCTTGGATAGACAACTCAAGTTTGCAAAGCCAGTGTGGCTCCAAACACCAAATCGATCACTTGCAAATAATAGGCATTCCCAGCAGTACAGTTTGCAGTGCTTCTCGGAGCCAAGTGCCCAGCCGTACTTTGGTGTCTGGAGCCATAGCGCTCGTAGTTGGAACTTTGAAAGTGGCGAGCGAACAAACCCCTTTGCCGCGTGTGACAGGCTTTGTAGCGTCGGCGTCGGGCGACCTCTCCTTACAATGTCTAACTTTTCTTGAAAAGTTCGTCTTGAGAATGGCGTTATAATTATATCCTCGACCAAATCGATATCTTCTCCTCCTTCCGCCATTGTGGGTTGAAAAAACAGCTTAGTAGTACGCAAATTAATTCGTTTATCAAATTCAGTTTCCTAGATCTGCATAGACGTGCCCATAGGACCTGCCTCTCAATATTGGTAATCCAATCAAAAGACGTGCACGCACTACGCCTGCTAGCTGGCTCCTGTGTAACACTGGAGCCAGCCAGCAGGCGTACAATAGCCAACTCTAAAGCTGATTGGTTGACACTAAATTTTCATTTCCATTCACTATAAGCTACAAGCGCCCGCACTGTTGATTCTGAAGGCCTGAGGGCAGATTTTAGACCCCTGGCAACACATGATGGCTGAATATGATTGGATAAAAGATCTAACATAAAGACCAGCCCTCCAAATCTCAACCTGGGGCTGGAAGCAGTGCAACCAAGAGGAAAGCTATGAAATGAAGAGTATAACTCTTACTCTGGGGAATAATTTAATACATATTTGTGGGAAAATATATTTAAAAAAAAATTATATTCTGATGATGTTTAGGCCAGCAGAGAAGGCCTTGCTGGCCCTGACGGCCCACCACTGACACACACACACACACCCACACAAGAGCTAGCACACGCACTCTACACACACGTACATTGTAATATTGTTGTATGGTGGTATTGTACATTTTGTGTTGTAGATATGTCGTGGTGTAACAATGTTATATGATGTTTTATATTTTGTTCTATGTGTAATGTAAGTGCCTTAATGTTTTTTCCCTAGATGCTGCCTTGGAAGCAGCTAATGGGGATCCATAATAACTAAAAAATATGAATACAGTAGAACATCAGGTACAGTAAGATTTAGGCAACAAGGACTATTTCATTTGTATGATTTTTGTATGATTCACAACATTGCAGACATGCAGCGATGCAGAGAATGAAGTGGAGCTACTTCTAAGTAACTTTGGGTCATCATCTCTAACATTGTGACCTTCCATTGTAGAGCTTTGCTTTGGTGTGGATTGAGGTCTATACATTCATATCAGTTATGTTCCTCCACTGTATTCACCTTTCCTTATTTCAGCAATCATATTGGATTTGATGTGTATGAAGTTCGGTCAAATATGCATAAAAGAAGAGTAATTTCCCATAATTATGCACCTTTTGATAGTTGTATTTCCAATTTTGATCATCATGATTTAGTGACTGCAATCACTGAATTTTTAAGACTCTTTCTGTTTTGTCAGATTAGACTCAAGAGAAATGTTTGTGTTAATCTTTTTGCAGTATGAGTGACAATACCCATAAAACCTAGCAGTCAAACAGGGAAATGGTTCCAATCGTTTTTTCCACCATTCATTTTTCCCATAGGGGATTTTAGAAACACTTCAAATAAGGGCTGTGTTTCATGTAGGCTTACTCTGGCGTGACGTTTTGATAACCGTGGAAATCTCTCCAGGTTAAAGTGACTTTTATCAATATATTTGCCCGGATTTACCCCCTAAAAATGAAATGCTAATTAGCTGCTAATGTGGCTATCATAAAGAACTACAAATGCCATGATGATATGGACGAGACTGACGAATTGAGGCAAAAATAAGAATCTCTCGATTAACTGTCTAATGTTAGCTAAATGTAGTAATGAATAAATTGGGTACATTTCTCTACATTTCCATTTAATGGACAATTCCCTGCTGTCTTGTGCAAGTTTTAAATTGACACAATACCTGTTAGCAAAGGTGTCAGCTAGAGATGACGTGCAGGAGCTTGCAGGGATTTGTAGTCTTGTATGATGTACACTGCCCTACCCTGTGCTTTGACCTCTTTCTCCCCTCTCTCCCCAGATGAAATCTCGCGTCTTGTGACGGCCGGCCGCCCAACAACCTGCCCGCTTGACCCTATCCCCTCCTCTCTTCTCCAGACCATTTCCGGAGACCTTCTCCCTTACCTCACCTCGCTCATCAACTCATCCTTGACCGCTGGCTACGTCCCTTCCGTCTTCAAGAGAGCGAGAGTTGCACCCCTTCTGAAAAAACCTACATTCGATCCCTCCGATGTCAACAACTACAGACCAGTATCCCTTCTTTCTTTTCTCTCCAAAACTCTTGAACGTGCCGTCCTTGGCCAGCTCTCCTGCCATCTCTCTCAGAATGACCTTCTTGATCCAAATCAGTCAGGTTTCAAGACTAGTCATTCAACTGAGACTGCTCTTCTCTGTGTCACGGAGGCGCTCCGCACTGCTAAAGCTAACTCTCTCTCCTCTGCTCTCATCCTTCTAGACCTATCGGCTGCCTTTGATACTGTGAACCATCAGATCCTCCTCTCCACCCTCTCCGAGTTGGGCATCTCCGGCGCGGCCCACGCTTGGATTGCGTCCTACCTGACAGGTCGCTCCTACCAGGTGGCGTGGCGAGAATCTGTCTCCGCACCACGTGCTCTCACCACTGGTGTCCCCCAGGGCTCTGTTCTAGGCCCTCTCCTATTCTCGCTATACACCAAGTCACTTGGCTCTGTCATAACCTCACATGGTCTCTCCTATCATTGCTATGCAGACGACACACAATTAATCTTCTCCTTTCCCCCTTCTGATAACCAGGTGGCGAATCGCATCTCTGCATGTCTGGCAGACATATCAGTGTGGATGACGGATCACCACCTCAAGCTGAACCTCGGCAAGACGGAGCTGCTCTTCCTCCCGGGGAAGGACTGCCCGTTCCATGATCTCGCCATCACGGTTGACAACTCCATTGTGTCCTCCTCCCAGAGCGCTAAGAACCTTGGCGTGATCCTGGACAACACCCTGTCGTTCTCAACTAACATCAAGGCGGTGGCCCGTTCCTGTAGGTTCATGCTCTACAACATTCGCAGAGTACGACCCTGCCTCACACAGGAAGCGGCGCAGGTCCTAATCCAGGCACTTGTCATCTCCCGTCTGGATTACTGCAACTCGCTGTTGGCTGTGCTCCCTGCCTGTGCCATTAAACCCCTACAACTCATCCAGAACGCCGCAGCCCGTCTGGTGTTCAACCTTCCCAAGTTCTCTCACGTCACCCCGCTCCTCCGCTCTCTCCACTGGCTTCCAGTTGAAGCTCGCATCCGCTACAAGACCATGGTGCTTGCCTACGGAGCTGTGAGGGGAACGGCACCTCCGTACCTTCAGGCTCTGATCAGGCCCTACACCCAAACAAGGGCACTGCGTTCATCCACCTCTGGCCTGCTCGCCTCCCTACCTCTGAGGAAGTACAGTTCCCGCTCAGCCCAGTCAAAACTGTTCGCTGCTCTGGCACCCCAATGGTGGAACAAACTCCCTCACGACGCCAGGTCAGCGGAGTCAATCACCACCTTCCGGAGACACCTGAAACCCCACCTCTTTAAGGAATACCTAGGATAGGATAAAGTAATCCTTCTAACCACCCCCCCCCCCCCCCCCCCCCCCCCCCCCTTAAAAGATTTAGATGCACTATTGTAAAGTGGCTGTTCCACTGGATATCATAAGGTGAATGCACCAATTTGTAAGTCGCTCTGGATAAGAGCGTCTGCTAAATGACTTAAATGTAAATGTAATGTAAATGTCTACTTTGATGCTATTTAGCATTTTCGAATCTGACCGTAAATGGAGTCGAATATATTGATAAAAGTCTCCTTGTCCGAGAGAGATTTACATGGTTATCAAAACGTCAAGACCGTAGCCTACACGAAACACAGCTCTTATTATGTGGTTTTAAAACCCCGATGGGGAAAATTAATGGTGGAAAAAGATTGGAACCATTTCCCTGTTTGACCTTTAGGTTTTGTGGGTATTATGACACCTCCACTGTGGGGATCTATTGGTAATCGTGAGAGGTTAGCATATCTTTGGGGTATGATATTTGTGCCTCTGTAACTTTCTCACTCATCATTATTCACGATTAATTCATCATTATCCGTAACCATGGTAGCATCCACATTAACGTGGAAGTGTTCAGAAACATATTCTATTCTTATTTACAATAAAAGTGACTACAAAATGACACAATACATTATTTACCATTCATTTCTATTGGGCACAACATATTCTGGAACATAATCTGGAACCAAAACAAATGCAAATGCATCCAATACGTTTGTAGAGTCACAAGCTTAATGTAGTCATTGTATGCTAGGAATATGGGATCATATACTAAACTTTTGACTACTTTAATACACATAGTGAATTTGCCCAAATACTCATGACACCTTCAAATAGGGGGACTGATACATAAAGTGCTTACATTTCTAAACGGTAAAAACAGATATGTATGAAAAAACCTTCAAATAAAAGGTGACCTTCTGTACTGCCGCTTCATATGAAGTCCAAAACGCTTGTGTATAGAGCCGCATTTAAAGTTTTAGCGTCCCAAATAAATATGTAAGGAGCTCTATATACCAATCCATATACACTGAATGCACAAAACATGCTCTTTCCATTACATAGTGTAATGGGGTCCTGTGTGTAGCTGGTGTAGAGAGTCAGTCGCAGGACAGCCCGTTGTAGGTGCACATGGGCGGCTCCTCCGAGTGCTTAAACCATTCGTCCACCGCAGGAGCTTCAATCTGGCTCTGATGCCAGGGTGCCAGAACCGGCTGATACCCCAGTACGCACTGGAAAGGAGAGAGGTTAGTGGAGGAGTGGTGGAGTGAGTTTTGGGCCATCTCTGCCCAGGGGATGAACGCCGCCCACTCCCCCGGCCGGTCCTGGCAATATGACCGCAGAAACCTACCCACATCCTGGTTTACTCTCTCCACCTGCCCGTTACTTTCGGGGTGAAAGCCTGAGGTGAGGCTGACCGAGACCCCCAGACGTTCCATGAACGCTCTCCAGACCCTGGACATGAACTGGGGACCCCGATCAGAAACTATGTCCTCAGGCACCCCGTAGTACCGGAAGACGTGTGTAAACAGGGCCTCCGCAGTCTGTAGGGCCGTAGGGAGACCGGGCAAAGGGAGGAGACGGCAGGACTTAGAAAACCGATCCACAACGACCAGGATCGAGGTGTTGCCCTGTGAGGGAGGAAGATCCGTCAGGAAGTCCAGCGACAGGTGCGACCACGGCCGTTGTGGAACGGGTAGGGGTTGTAACTTCCCTCTGGGCAGGTGCCTGGGAGACTTGCACCGGGCACACACCGAGCAGGAGGAAACATAAACCCTCAAGTCCTTGGCCAAGGTGGACCCTCAGTACTTCCCACTAAGGAAACGCACCGTCCGACTGATGCCAGGGTGACCAGAGGAGGGTGACGTGTGGGCCCAAATGATCAACCGGTTGCGGACAGCAGACGGAACGTACAGGCGCCCAGCTGTACACTGGGGGGAGTGGGCTCAATGCGTAACGCCCGCTCGATGTCCGCGTCCAGCTCCCACACCACCGGTGCCACCAGGCAAGAGGCTGGAAGTATGGGAGTGTGATCCATGGACCGCTCCTCTGTGTCATACATCCGGGACAGTGCGTCTGCCTTAGCGTTCTGGGAACCTGGTCTGTAGGATTGAGTGAAAACAAAACGTGTAAAAAACATGGCCCACCTTGCCTGGCGAGGGTTCAGTCTCCTCGCCGCCCGGATATACTCCAGATTGCGGTGGTCAGTCCAGATGAGAAAAGGGTGTTTAGCCCCCTCAAGCCAATGTCTCCACGCCTTCAGAGCCTTGACAACAGCCAACAGCTCCCGGTCCCCCACATCATAGTTTCGCACCGCCGGGCTGAGCTTCTACGAAAAGAAAGCACAGGGGCGGAGCTTCGGTGGTGTGCCCGAGTGCTGAGAGAGCACGGCTCCTATCCCAGCCTCGGACGCGTTCACCTCCACTATGAACACCAAAGAGGGATCCGGATGAGCCAGCACGGGAGCCGAGGTATACAGAGCCTTCAGGTGACCAAAAGCCCTGTCCGCCTCAGCCGACCACTGCAACCGCACCGGTCCCCCCTTCAGCAGTGAGGTAATGGAAGCTGCTACCTGACCAAAACCCCGGATAAACCTCCGGTAGTAGATGGCAAACCCTAGAAACCGCTGCACTTCCTTTACCGTGGTGAGAGTCGGACAATTACGCACGGCTGAAATGCGTTCACTCTCCATCTCCACCCCTGAAGTGGAAATGCGGTACCTTAGGAAGGAGACGAACTGTTGGAAGAACAGACATTTCTCAGCCTTGGCGTACAGGTCATGCTCCAACAGTCGACCAAGCACCCTGCGCACCAGGGACACATGCTTGGCGCGTGTAGCGGAGTATATCAGAATGTTGTCAATATACACCACTACACCCTGCCCGTGCAGGTCCCAGAAAATTTTGTCAACAAAGGCCTGGAAGACTGATGGAGCATTCATCAACCCGTACGGCATGACAATGTACTCATAGTGCCCTGAGGTGGTACTAAATGCCGTTTTCCACTCGTCCCCCTCCCGGATACGAACCAGGTTGTAAGCGCTCCTGAGATCCAATTTTGTGAAGAAGCGCACCCTGTGCATTGACTCGATCGCACTGGTCATGAGAGGCAGCGGGTAGCTATACCTCACTGTGATTTGATTGATCCCTCGATAGTCAATACACGGGTGCAGACCCCCGTCCTTCTTCAAAAAAAAAAAAACTTGAGGAGGCAGGTGAAGTGGAGGGCCGAATGTATCACTGTCCCAGGGATTCGGAGACATATGTTTCCATAGCCGCCGTCTCCTCCTGTGACAGAGGATACACGTGACTCCTGGGAAGTGTTGCGTCTACCAGGAGATTTATCGCACAATCCCCCCGTCGATGGGGTGGTAATTTAGTCGCCCTCTTCTTACAGAAGGCGAGAGCCAAATCGGCATATTCTGAGGTGATGCGCACGGTGGAGACCTGGTCTGGACTTTCCACCATAGTCGCACCGATGGAAACCCCCACACACCTCCCTGAGCACTCTCGTGACCACCCCTTGAGAGCCCTCTGTTGCCACGAAATAGTGGGGTTATGACAGGTCAACCAGGGTAGGCCCAGCACCACGGGAAACGCAGGAGAATCAATAAGGAAGAGACTGATTCTTTCCTTGTGTCCCTCCTGCGTAACCATGTCTATTGGAGCGGTGGCCTCCCTAATCAGCCCTGTCAGCCCGACTATCTAGGGCGTGCACAGGGAAGGGCATATCCACAGGAACAAGGGGGATTCCTAAACTATGGGAAAATGAATGGTCAATAAAATTCCCAGCTGCGCCTGAATCTACGAGCGCTTTATGCTGGGAATGCGGGGAAAACTCAGGAAATGAAATAAACACATACATGTGAGTAACAGGGGGCTCTGGGTGAGCCTGGTGCCGACTCACCTAGGGTGACACGATAGTGCCCTGCCTGCTGACTCGACTCCCTGAGGAACCCCCCCCAGCACCGACCAGCAGTGTGCCCCCCAGATGGTGTAGGGAATGGCCCCTCCTCCGGTCGCCCTAAGTGCAGCACCTCCCAGCTCCATGGGTGTCGGAGCGGAGGTGCTGGGGGATGGAACTGACAGGCCCCGATCCGGACGTCTGCGGGTAGTCAGCCCCGGTAGTGATCGGTCAGGGCCCTGTCGATCCATCCCGTGCTGGTGGCCAGGGTCCAGAAGTCCAATGCAAAATCCTGCGCGCTCCTCGTCCCCTGCCTCAGGTGGAACCGTCGTTCACCGTAACTCTGCGTAATGGTCCAACGCCGCGTCTCCCTCACTCCATACGGCGTTGGCCCACTCCAGGGCTTTGCCTGAGAGGCAGGAGACGAGGGTGGACACGCTCTCTCGTCCCGAAGGAGCCGGGTGGACGGTCGCCAGGTAGAGCTCCAGCTGTAGTAGGAACCCCTGGCATCCGGCAGCCGTCCCATCATACTCCCTCGGGAGCGCCAGCCGAATCCCGCTGGGACCGGGTGAAGGAGGGGTGGACAGTGGGGTCGGCGGTAGTGGGGCTGGTGGAGGCGCTGGAAATCCTCCTCCTCTCTCCCAACGATCCATCATCTGCATCACGTGATCCATGGCGGTGCCCAGACGTTGCAACATGGTCGCTTGCTGCTGGACGCGCTCCTCTACTGCCACAGGGAGGGCGTCTGCTCCTGCTGACTCCATTGGGTTGGTGAGTGATTCTGTAATGGGGTCCTGTGTGTAGCTGGTGTAGAGAGTCAGTCACAGGACAGCAGAAATGAGTAATCAACGTACTTTACTCAAAATACAAAAATACAAGGCAAATATACGAGCCCACAATAACGGACCGATTTACAAAGAACAATCATTCACAAACAAACATGGGGAACAGAGGGTTAACTAATAAACAGGTAATTGGGTTAGTGAAACCAGGTGTGTAAGACTAAGACAAAACAAATGGAAAATGAGAAGTGGATCGGCGGTGGCTAGAAGGCCGGTGACGTTGACCGCCGAACGCCGCCCGAACAAGGAGAGGGACCGTCTTCGGCGGAAGTCGTGACACATAGCCTGACCAGGTGAATACAGGTTAAAGCTATGATCCCTTATTGATGTCACTTGAAGGGGAGGAAGGAGACAGGTTAAAGAAGGATTTTTTAAGACTTGAGACAATTGAGACATGGATTGTGTGTGTGTGCCATTCAGAGGGTGAATTGGCAAGACAAAAGATTTAAGTGCCTTTGAACAGGGTATGGTAGTAGGTGCCAGGCGCACTGGTTTGAGTGTGTCAAGAACTGCAACGCTGCTGGGTTTTTCACACTTAACAGTTTTCCGTGTGTGTCAAGAATGGTCGACCAACCAAAGGACATCCAGCCAACTTGACACAACTGTGGGAAGCATTGCAGTCAACAATGGCCAACATCCCTGTGGAACGTGTTCGACACCTTGTAGTCCATGCCCGACTAATTGAGGCTGTTCTTAGGGCAAAAGTGGGGTGCGACTCAATATTATGAAGGCGTTCCTAATGTTTTGTACACTCAGTATATACCGCTCCATAATTTCAAGCCCATTTCTGTTCATCATTATGCATAGCAGAACCATATCATGACAGTCGATAAGACATGTTAGACGCTTTTCAAAATAGATCAGTATCTACCTTTTCTCGACCGGCGTGACTCTAATCTAGAGATTAGTGCGCATGCAACAACACATCCCCAGTTGTTCCTTTGAAAAAAAACCACCCTGAAGTCGTTCATTATTTTACAGCAAGTATATAGGCAGAATTTTTGAGAGTGTAATTCATATTTGATTCACTGGTGGTTTCGGGGAGGGTAAATGTAATAGTGGATGAGCAAAGTAATCTCGTTGCATAAATTACTTGTATCCCTACTGTCGGCGCCATATCTATCAAGGGGCTTTAGTGTCTGGTTCATAAGAAAATGGAGACTGTTAAATTATAGACCAGGAAGCAATATGTTACATAATATCAGCCTGTAGCATAAAAAACATTGTAAAGTAATTTGATGCCTATGCGTTATGGGTTTACACAATACTCTAGAGTCTAAGAGCTTAAAATCCTTTCATTTTGAGTCAAAAGTCATATTTCATATTTTTGCTGTCTTGTTTTTGAAAGCCTGTGAAGAAACAACGTTTTCGGCCATGACCCCACCCTTAGTCGTGGCACCAATTTCACTCAAACTTTTCACTCGCTGAGAAAATTGGGCTGTATGCACTGTAAAGTTCTAGTTGTTTCATGCAACAGCTTATAAAAACAGACAGTCGCCTATTAGCACCAATTTACGCTTTTACAGAGTGTTATGAAATGGGAGGCCGGCCGGTCACCCCTCTACTTAAGCTATGCTGTCTGTCTGAGGAGGTAGCCTGGGAGTTGTCAAAGGATATGGAGGAGAGGGCACTTTCACCTCTCTCTTTCTCCCTCTGTCTCCTTTGCTTTATAGAGCTCTCTCTTCCCCATCTCTCTCCTCTCCAGGGGCAGACTGGGACAAGAATTAGACCGTGGAATTTTATCCACACCAGTCCACATCACTGTGCATGCTACCAACTCACTTACCTGAAACCAAAACTGGTTCTACCTGGAACCTAAAAGGGTTCTCCATGGGGACAACTGAAGAACCCTTTTGGAACCCTTTTTTCTAACTGCACTGAGACACAGGTAGAAGTACTGACACAATAACATTGGCAGTACAGTACAGCGTTTCTCAACCATTTCTGTACCAGTGACTGGCGAGACATAGTCCTCCTCCTCTTTTTGAACTAGCTCATGTTTTAAACAAGTACAACATGTAAAAACACCACTGGAGATACAACTCACCGCTATAACTGTCGCTCTGCTGTAGACATTTTGTTTGCCACCCCGTTGTGCTGTCTATCTGTCTCAGCATCTTCTCTGCTGCCACTATGCTTCTTCTTGTTCTCTGTCTGTCTGTCTCTCTGTCTACTTAAAGGGCAAGGGCAAGGTTGAAAAGTGGTGGAATTGCCCTTTAAGCCTTATACGTTATAAAAGCCAAGCTAACAACTTAGGCTATATTGCAAATTAGTGCCTGTCATATGTGTTCCCCTGAATCAACACCTACCCTACAGATCAGCATAACAGAGAAATACTAATAAAACAGGCCCATGGGCCACCGGTCGTGTCACCTTTTTCATTGTTTTATTTTTATATAAAAAATATATATTTGGGTATGTGACAATTTCGACCAGCCCACCCAAATAAAAAATGGTTCAGCCCATCTGGCATTTTCCAGAATTGCCAGAGGGCGAATCCACCTCTGCTCCTCCCTCTTTCGTTCACCCTCTTTTCTCTCTCTTTTTCTCTTAATTTCTCTCCACTCTCACCATTGGTCAGTAGCCTCTAGATGACACCACTAAGTCCTGAGGACAGTCTGTCTGTCTTGTTGCTAGGTTACCCTTGCTGCCCTCGTTGTACTACTTTCATAACACTCTATTTCAAGGAAATTGAGAAAGGGTGGAGAAACGGCTGGTCATTTGGCAGAGATCCATGATTTCATCTGGGTTAAACAAGATTCCTGTTATCTCTGCCAAATCAAAATGGACCTAAAGACACCAATAAGTCTCTTCATTAAAGGCTTATATAGAGAACAGATTGATGCGTCTCCATAGCTTAGAGAGAAAGTACATTGTATGAAATAACATCAATATTCCAGCCAAGTTATACAAGTGAAGTACGGACATGTATGTATCTCAGATTAAACATTGATCGTAATTGCTTGGCTCTCCATGATACAACTTCACCTTTCCCACCATCAGTGGGCATAAACCAGCAGGGAGTACCATTGTAGACTCTACCTCTCTAAAATGTCTGCCAACTGTTGAATCTCATAGGTGGACTGGCGGTACAAGTCTATTGTTGGAGGACATAAACTGACTGAGGGAATGAATGGAACTTTTGTTTGCCATAGATGGGTGCGCCATCATTTTTTAAAACACTCCTCCTTGTCTGGGCTGCTCACTGAAACAGCCCTAATAAAGCGCTCAGGTTTTGTAATACGCTCAGTCGACATGCCACAAGGGCGTAACTCAGACACACTGACGCAACGGGGACCAAGGATGAATCTGCGGTTCTGTCTCGGATATTTTAAAGTACAGGTTGCCCATAACGGCACATGTAGGATCCGTTTACAAAGTGTATCTACATACTCTGACCATCTGGAACATCTGAAATGATGTTAGATCAGGCCTCAGCTGCAGCTTCATCCTACAGTACACCATAATGATGACGTACTGTGGTAGCTCACTTTGTTACTTTTAAGGAGAGGAAAATTTGAACTAAAATGTATTAGAGATTTTCATGTCAACTCACAACTCATGTGCTTTAGTTATGCTGGGTAATGTGTGTGTGTGTGTGTGTGAGAGAGAGAGAATTTCTGTCATACTCTTCTGCACACACACACACACACACACACACACACACACACACACACACACACACACACACAGTGCCAGGTTGGTTTCTATTTTGACTTATTTTTCAAACGCACAACACAACACACACACACACACACACACACACACACACACACACACACACACACACACACACACACACACACACACACACACACACACACACACACACACACACACACACACACACACACACACACACACACACACACACACACTGCCAGCTCAGTGGGCGCAAATCCTATCCTATTCCCTTCTCAGCCTTTTTTAATCATTGCTGTGGGTCAGGGGGAGGGAGGAGGATATTTGTGACATGTGTTATGTCACTCAGAGATGCTTTCTAATGAAGAGGGATGGGAGAAAAAGCACTTTGGGAAAATGGAAAAGTACAGGACTAATGAAGCCTGTCATCGCTGGAGGGGGGGGTGATGTATTTTGTCCACAGAGTACCAGGGACATTTCAGAGTGGACACTCTGTGCTACAAACTCTAGGGGGATGTGTCGCAATGTACACCTCCGCTTTTGGTTTACTGGAGTTCATATGTGTTTTGTGTTGTGGCTGTTTCTGGGCTGAACTGTACGTACTCGGTGATGCCGACTGGTCATTGACCTCGTGCAGGAACAAGAAAGGCTGGAAAAGAGTTAAAGAGATCCCTCAATCGGAGAAGTGTTTCCAATCGACTTCACAAGACTCACGTCGGCATCCTGTTAGCGTCATACAATACCAAATGGCTATCTGTTTGGTCTTTGCAGTGATGCTTCGTTCCCCAATGTATGTGTTGGAAGAGGCTAGAGAAGTTTATGGATATATTTAACCTCTCCAAATCAAATCAAATCAAATTGTATTTGTCACATGTGCCGAATACATCAGGTGTAGACCTTACAGTGAAATGCTTACTTACAAGCCCTTAACCAACAATGCTTTAAGAAGTTAACAAAAAAAGATAAGTAAAATATAGAAAATAAAAGCAACAAATAATGAAACTGCAGCAGTAAAATAACAAGCGAGGCTGTATACAGGGGGTACAGAGTCAATGTGCAGGGGCACTGGATAGTTGAGGTAATTGAGGTAATATGTACAGTCGTGGCCAAAAGTTTTGAGAATGTCACAAATATTAATTTCCACAAAGTTTGCTGCTTCAGTGTCTTTAGATATTTTTGTCAGATGTTACTATGGAATACTGAAGTATAATTACAAGCATTTCATAAGTGTCAAAGGCTTTTATTGACAATTACATGAAGTTGATGCAAAGAGTCAATATTTGCAGTGTTGACCCTTCTTTTTCAAGACCTCTGCAATCCGCCCTGGCATGCTGTCAATTAACTTCTGGGCCACATCCTGACTGATGGCAGCCCATTCTTGAAATAATCAATGCTTGGAGTTTGTCGGAATTTGTGGGTTTTTGTTTGTCCACCCGCCTCTTGAGGATTGACTACAAGTTCTCAATGGGATTAAGGTCTGGGGAGTTTTGTGGCCAATGGACTCAAAATATCAATGTTTTGTTCCCCGAGCCACTTAGTTATCACTTTTGCCTTATGGCAAGGTGCTCCATCATGCTGGAAAAGGCATTGTTCGTCACCAAACTGTTCCTGGGTGGTTGGGAGAAGTTGCTCTCGGAGGATGTGTTGGTACCATTCTTTATTCATGGCTGTGTTCTTAGGCAAAATTGTGAGTGAGCCCACTCCCTTGGCTGAGAAGCAACCCCTCACATGAATGGTCTCAGGATGCTTTACTGTTGGCATGACACAGGACTGACGGTAGCGCTCACCTTGTCTTCTCCGGACAAGCTTTTTTCCGGATGCCCCAAACAATCGGAAAGGGGATTCATCAGAGAAAAGGACTTTACCCCAGTCCTCAGCAGTCCAATCCCTGTGCAATTTGCAGAATATCAGTCTGTCCCTGATGTTTTTCCTGGAGAGAAGTGGCTTCTTTGATGCCCTTCTTGACACCAGGCCATCCTCCAAAAGTCTTTGCCTCACTGTGCATGCAGATGCACTCACACCTGCTTGCTGCCATTCCTGAGAAAGCTCTGTACTGGTGGTGCCCCGATTCCGCAGCTGAATCAACTTTAGGAGACGGTCCTGGCGCTTGCTGGACTTTCTTGGGCGTCCTGAAGCCTTCTTCACAACAATTGAACAGCTCTCATCTGAAGTTCTTGGTGATCCGATAAATGGTTGATTTAGGTGCAATCTTACTGGCAGCAATATCCTTGCCTGTGAAGCCCTTTTTGTGCAAAGCAATGATGACGGCACGTGTTTCCTTGCAGGTAACCATGCTTGGCAGAGGAAGAACAATTATTCCAAGCACCACCCTCCTTTTGAAGCTTCCAGTCTGTTATTCGAACTCAATCAGCATAACCGAGTGATCTCCAGCCTTGTCCTCGTCAACACTCACACCTGTGTTAACGAGAGAATCACTGACATGATGTCAGCTGGTCTTTTTGTGGCAGGGCTGAAATGAGGTGAAAATGTTTTTTGGGGATTCAGTTCATTTGCATGGCAAAGAGGGACTTTGTAATTAATTGCAATTCATCTGATCACTCTTCATAACATTCTGGAGTATATGCAAATTGCCATCATGCAAACTGAGGCAGCAGACTTTGTGAAAATCAATATTTGTGTCATTCTCAAAACTTTTGGCCACGACTGTACATGTGGGTAGAGTTAAAGTGACTATGCATAGATTATAAACAGAGAGTAGCATCAGCATAAAATATGGGTCTGGGTAGGCCTTTGATTATCTGTTCAGGAGTCTTATGGCTTGGGGGTAGAAGCTGTTAAGAAGCCTTTTGGACCTCGACTTGGCGCTCCGGTACCGCTTGCCATGCGGTAGCAAAGAGAACAGTCTATGACTTGGGTGGCTGGAGTCTTTGACAATTTTTAGGGCCTTCCTCTGACACCACCTAATATAGACGTCCTTGATGGCAGGAAGCTTGGCCCCAGTGATGTACTGGGCCGTACGCACTACCCTCTGTAGTGAATTGCAGTCTGAGGCCGAGCAGTTGCCATAAAAGGCAGTGATGCAA
The DNA here is from genome assembly GCF_016432855.1 of Salvelinus namaycush. Lineage (NCBI taxonomy): Eukaryota > Metazoa > Chordata > Actinopteri > Salmoniformes > Salmonidae > Salvelinus > Salvelinus namaycush. Next base: position 5,441,984 of record NC_052338.1, on the reverse strand, counting down.
CCAGTCAGGATGCTCTTGATGGTGCAGCTGTGGAACCTTTTGAGGATCTGAGGACCCATGCCAAATCTTTTCAGTCTCCTGAGGGGGTAGGCTTTGTCATGCCCTCTTCACGGCAGTGTTAGTGTGTTTGGACCATGATAGTTTGTTGGTGATGTGGACACCAAGAAACTTGAAGCTCTCAACCTGTTCCATTACAGCCCCGTCGATGAGAATGGGGGCGTGCTCGGTCCTCCTTTTCCTGTAGTCCACAATCATCTACTTTGTCTTGATCATGTTGAGGGATAGGTTATTGTCCTGGCACCACACGACCAGGTCCCTGACCTCCTCCCTATAGGCTGTCTCATCGTTGTCGGTGATCAGGCCTACCACTGTTGTGTCATCGGCAAACTTGATGATGGTGTTGGAGTCGTGCCTGGCCATGCAGTCATGAGTGAACAGGGAGTACAGGAGGTGACTGAGCACGCGCCCCAGAGGGGCCCCCGTGTTGAGGATCAGTGTGGTGGATGTGTTGTTGTCTACCCTTACCACCTGGGGACGGCCCGCCAGGAAGTCCAGGATCCAGTTGCAGAGGGAGGTGTTCAGTCCCAGGGTCCTTAGCTTGGTGAGGAGCTTTGAGGGCACTATGGTGTTGAACGCTGAGCTGTAGTCAACGAATAGCATTCTCACATAGGTGTTCCTTTTGTCCAGGTGGGAAAGGGCAGTGTTGAGTGCAATAGAGATTGCATCATCTGTGGATCTGTTGGGGCGGTATGCAAATTGGAGTGGGTCTAGGGTTTTTGGAATAATGGTGTTGATGTGAGCCATGACCAGCCTTTCAAAGCACTTTATGGCTACAGACGTGAGTGCTACAGGTCGGTAGTCATTTTGGCAGGTTACCTTAGTGTTCTTGGGCACAGGTCTGCTTAAAACATGTTGGTATTACAGACTCAGTCAAGGACAGGTTGAAAATATCAGTAAAGACACTCGCCAGTTGGTCAGTACATGCTCGGATTACACGTTCTGGTAATCCGTCTGGCCCTGTGGCCTTGTGAATCTTGACCTGTCTAAAGGTCTTACTCACATCGGCTTTGGAGAGCGGGATCACACAGTCGTCCGGAACAGCTGGTGCTCTCATGCATATTTCAGTGTTACTTGCCTCGAAGCGAGCATAGAAGTAATTTAGCTCGTCTGGTAGGTTTGTGTCACTGGGCAGCTCATGGCTGTGCTTCCCTTTGTAGTCTGTAATAGTTTGCAAGCCCTGCCACATCCGACGAGCGTCGATGCCGGTGTAGTACGATTCAATCTTAGTCCTGTATTGATGCTTTGCCTGTCTGATGATTCGTCGGAGGGCGTAGCAGGATTTCTTATACACTTCCGGGTTGGAGTCCCGCTCCTTGAAAAAGCAGCTCTACCCTTTAGCTCAGTGCGGATGTTGCCTGTAATCCATGGCTTATGGTTGGGGTATGTACATACGGTCACTGTGGGGATGACATCATCAATGCACTTATTGATGAAGCCAGTGACTGATGTGGTGTACTCCTCAATGCCATCGGAATGATCCCGGAACATATTCCAGTCTGTGCTAGCGAAACAGTCCTGTAGCTTAGCATCTGCGTCATCTTACCACTTTCTTATTGACCAAGTCACTGGTGCTTCCTGCTTTAGTTTTTGCTTGTAAGCAGGAATCAGGAGGAAATAATTATGGTCAGATTTGCCAAATGGATGGCGAGGGAGAGCTTTGTACGCGTCTCTGTGTGGAGTAAAGGTGGTCCAGAGTTCTTTCCTTCTGGTTGCACATTTAACATGTTGATAGAAATGAGGTAAAACCGATTTGAGTTTCCCTGCATTAAAGTCCCCGGCCACTATGAGCGCCTTCTCTGGATGAGCGTTTTCCTGTTTGCTTATGGCCGTATAATTGAGTGCCAGCATCGGTCTGTGGTGGTATATAGACAACTACTAAAAATATAGATGTAAACTCTCTTGGTAAATCGTGTGGTCTACAGCTTATCATGAGATACTCTACCTCAGGTGAGCAAAACCTTAAGACTTACTTAGATTTGGTGCACCAGCTGCTGTTTACAAATATGTAGAGGCAGCCGCCCCTTGTCTTACCAGAGGCCGCAGTTCTATCCTGCCGAAAAAGCTTAAAATTCACCAGCTGTATGTATGTTAATCATGTCGTCGTTCAGCCTTGACTCTGTGAAACACAAGATATTACAGTTTTTCCTTCCCGTCCGACTCATTGAAGAAGAAGATTTCCTCCAGTACAGGGTGAGTAATTGCTGCCCTGATATCAAGAAGCTCTTTCAGTCGTAAGACACGGCGGCCATCTCCTTCGGCACCATTATCCAGTCCATATCCCAGTCTGTTGTAATATGTCCACCATTGTGTCTGTACCCAAGAAAGCAAAGGTAAATTAACTAACAGAGGTGTGTGCTCAGCCCTTCCTGTAATCCTTGTTCACCCATGACTGCGTGGCCATGCACGTCTCCAGCTGACGACACAACAGTGGTGAACCTGATTACCAACAATGATGAGACAGCCTACAGGGAGAAGGTGAGAGCCCTGGCGGAGTGGTGCCAGGAAAATAACCTCTCCCTCAACGTCAACAAAGTGAAGGAGACAGCAGAGAGCATGCCACCATCCACATCGATGGGGCCGAAGTGGAAAGGGTCAAAAGTTCCTCAATGACTACCTCAATGACTACCTGAAATGGTCCCATTACACTGACAGCGTGATGAAGAAGGCATAACAGGACCTCTATAACCTCAGGAGGCTGAAGAAATTTGTTTTGGCCCCTAAGACCCTCACAAACTTCTACAGATGCACCATTGAGAGCATCCTGTCGGGCCGTATCACTTGCACCATTCGCAACCGCAGGGCTCTCCAGAGGGTGGTGCGGTCAGCCCAACGCATCCCCGGGGGCACACTACCTGCCCTCCAGGACATCTACAGCACCCGGTGTCACAGGAAGGCAAAGAAGATAATCAAGGACCTCGTCACCTGAGCTACGGCCTGTTCACTCCGCTACCATCTAGAATGCGGAGACAGTACAGCTGGACCCGAGAGACTGTGAAACAGCTTCTACGGTGCCTTCAGAAAGTATTCATACCCTTCGGCTAATTCCACATTTTGTTGTGTAACAGCCTGAATTCAAAATTGATTACAAATATTTTTTTATCGCACCCATCTACACTCAAGCCCCCATAATGACAAAGTGAAGACATGTTTTTAGACATTTTAGCAAATTTATTGAACACGAAATACAAAAATATATGTTCCAAAATGCTCAAAGGGATATTCAATGCCTGTTTTTTTTTTTTACCCATCTACCAATAGCTGCCTTTTTTTGTGATACATTGAAAAACCTCTTTGGTCTTTGTGATTCAATCTGTGTTCGAAATTCACTGCTCGACTGAGGGACCTTACAGATAATTGTATGTTTGCGGTACAGAGATGAGGCAGTCATTCAAAACATCGTGTTAAACACTATTATTGCACACAGAGTGAGACCATGCAACTTGTTATGTGACTTGTTAAGCACATTTTTACCCCTAAACATATTTAGGTTTGCCGTAACAAAGGGGTTGAATACTTATTGACTCAATTCACTTCAGATGAAGATTTTTAATTTGGAAACATTTTGAAAAACACAATTCCACGTTGACATGTAACACAACAAAATGTGGAATAATTTAAAGGGTATGAATACTTTCTGAATACTTGAATAATGCTTACATACTGTTTCAGCCACTTTATACACTGAGTATACAAAACATTCCATGACATAGACTGACCAGGTGAATCCAGGTTAAAGCTATGATCCCTTCTTGATGTAACTTGGTAAATCCACTTCAATCATTGTAGATGAAGGAGAGGAGACAGGTAAAAGAAGGATTTTTAAGCCTTGAGACAATTCACTTCAATACCTGTTCTACTATTCATTACAACAGTCTTCAGATGTATATCACCACAGATGATCTGTTAGATCAGTTTAAATTATGACACAGTTTCATTTTCATCAGCTGCTAGCATGCAACTTGCTGCTCATCATGATGGAGGTGTACTCCTGAGAGTAAGTGGGTCACTCAGTGACTCAGTCCATAGATACTTCATCAGAGTAAAGCAGAGACTCACTTCAGCTTGATTGGATATGTGGACGTGGACATTTGCCAGAGAAAAGTAATAAAGTGTGTCAAGAACTGCAACGCTGCTGGGTTTTTCACGCTCACCAGTCTCCCGTATGTATCAAGAATGGCCCACCACCCAAAGAACATCCAGCCAACTTGACACAACTGCGGGAAGCATTGGAGTCAACAATAGCCAACATCCTTGTGGAACGCTTTCGACACCTTACATTTCATGCCCAGACGAATTTAGTCTGTTCTCAGGCCAAAAGTGGGTTCAACTCAGTATTAGGAAGGTGTTATTAATGTTTTGTACAGTCAGTGTATGTATATACTGTGTTCTGGCCATGGCTCATCCTATATAACTTCATTTTTTTGTTTTTCCGGATTATGTGTGCAGTTTTACTTCTCCATTGCCTGGTATCACTGCACTGTTGGAGCTAGAAACACAAGCATTTTTGTTGCACTTGTGATAACATCTGCAAATCTGTGAACGCGACCAATACACTTGGATTTGACTCGAAGGTCTCGGATGTACAGTGAGGGAGACATACAAATGCACAGGCACAACACACACACACACACACACACACACACACACACACACACACACACACACACACACACACACACACACACACACACACACACACACACACACACACACACACACACACACACACACACACACACACACACACACACACACACGCAGGTCTGTTCTCAGCCACGGCCACAGTTGTGCCTGCCGTGATTATACCAGTGTCCATTTCATTCCAGCAGCAGTGTTCTTGTTGAGGTATCAATGTTCTAAATGAAAGGCCCTCAAAAGCACACTACATAACTGCACGTCCCTGACTGAGCTGATTACGTGGCAGACTCTTATTCGTTTCCTTGTCTTTTCAAGAGCGTAGTCGCGGCTTAGCATGCCCTCACTCATCCATTCATCCACTCCCCTACGCACGTGGCCACCCTGACCACACGAGTAATAGCTTGATGGTTAAAATAGCATTAGTCTTCGGTTTACAGGGACATAACTAAATGGTTTACAGGGACATGACTACATGGTTTACAGGGACCTTACTACATGCTTTACATGGACATGACTACATGCTTTACATGGACATGACTACATGGTTTACAGGGACATGACTACATGGTTTACAGGGACCTTACTACATGCTTTACATGGACATGACTACATGCTTTACATGGACATGACTACATGCTTTACATGGACATGACTACATGCTTTACATGGTCATGACTACATGCTTTACATGGACATGACTACATGGTTTACATGGACATGACTACATGGTTTACAGGGACATGACTACATGGTTTACAGGGACATGACTACATGGTTTACATGGACATGACTACATGGTTTACAGGGACATGACTGCATGGTTTTACAGGGACATGACTGTCTGTCGTTGATGCGTGGAGATACCTTGCAAGACTAGGTAGAGGGTGAACGTGACAGAGCAGGACAGGTGGGGCTGTTATGCCTTTGTTTGTGTAAGTAAGTATGTGGTGTGTGTGCCCGCGTGTGTTTGTGTGTGCGCGGCGTATGTGTGTGTATATCTGCACACACGTGTGTGCCCTTATGTTTGTGTGTGCTTGCATCATGTGTGTATGGATTGGTTAGAGGGGGGCATTCCTGTTGTTGTTTGTGTTGGTACCAACCAAGCTCAAGGAGTCATGCTCTCTTTTTACATCATATAGAATAGTAATGTGACTGGAGGATGACCGGGACAGGATGGAGGATACGGTCATGATTGAGAGTGAACAGGGGCAGGTGGTAGAACTCTCTGTCCTCTGTCTTTTACATTCTGCTCTGTAGAATAGGCAGGAAGTGAGTGACGTGTGTGTGTGTGTGAGCGCGCGTGCGCACGCACACCCAACTGAGAGTTTGTTATTGTACAGCTAATCCTCTCCAGAGGCCAACACGTGTAAGGCGAACAACTGTGCTCTCCATATGAGATACAATGAAAGACTGGGTTAAAAGTCACAGTGGCCAGAGTATACATCATGTCACCAATAATGAAAATCTCCATCTTAATGTACACGGTCTGTATATTGTGTATACATTAAATAAGTAGGGTCAAGAGTTTTTTCCCAGACCGTGATCCGACAAGGAAGAAACTCTGGGACTAAATTCACAGCCTTTAGTGCAGTTCAAACGTCTGTGTGTTTACATGTTTGTTCCCCATACTTACATGACGAGACAAAACATGTGACTTGTACAAAATTGAACACCCACAGTGCTAACTTTGTTTTGACATACTTTAAGACCCTTCACATTGGCATAACATTACAGATGCAATAGTCTACCAATTATCCGGAGAGCAGCTAAAAGCCTGTTTCATATCCTCTTGGTTCATCAGAGATGCTCAAACAGATGGAGCTTGTCATTGGTACTCAGTCACTCAGTTCCAGTCAAAGCAGATGAGTGACCGGGATGACAAGGCCTTCTGGTTCTGACGACACAATGGCGCTGTCCCAAATGGCACCCTCTTCCCTACATGGGCCCTGGTCAAAAGTCACGAGAATAGGGTGCCTGATTGGGACACAACCAATATCTATCTACAGCTCAGTCCATCGGTCCATGTCCCCTGTGTCCACAGCCTGGGACACAATAAATCACCTATTATGGGATAGAGTGGATGTACTGTTAAACACAGGTTAGGGATCAAAGGTTAGGGGAATTGATGCTCATACACAACGCATGGTGGGCAAGGGGGAAAGTTAGTGTTTGTGTGTGTGTGTGTGTGTGTGTGGGGTATGTGCGTATGCGTGTATATGCGTGTCTCTGTGTGCATACTTGTGCGTGCAGTGAGGATACAAGTGGGGGGGAGTACATTTTTGGATCCGCAAGGAACTTTTGTCTCATGCTTTGTTCGTTCCAACCACGTCAAGGCTATATGGCACACATGACAAATGACTCCAGCGACTGTATGTGGGATGGATGGGGGGGGATGAGGGAGGAGGGAGGTTAGAGAGTTGTTGGTTGGTAGCAGCAGATGCGGGTGGAGATTTAGAGATAGCGTCGCAGAGCGTGACGTTCCTTCCTTCCCCCCCTGTCGTCATTTGAAGCACATCTGTGAGCAGGCAGGCAGGCACCTCAACAATGGGAGACATTCAGACATTCAAATGAACTCTAACCCCCCTCTGCTATCACTAGCTAGCTAGCTCACCCCATGGGCCACGAGGACATCATCTCCAGACCTGGCATCTCACTATGCTCCTCTTTCACAACCACCCGCAAACATGGCTCATGTCCTCTCTCTCTCTATCTCTCTCCACATCTCATATTCTCTCCTATTTCATTTCTATTTCTCCATAAAACTTTTCTCCACAATGGGAAACGCGTTGACAGTGCATTAGAGAGTGAGCACATAGTCTTAGTAGTTTTATCAACCCCCTGTCTTCTCTTTAATATATTATATTGGATTTATGATAATGTGGACTTGGATATTGAATGGGCATTGTCATGCAGTACGGTCATGCTTTATTAAGCCTATTCCGTCTGTATTGCTATTGTGGCTGTGGCGTTTTGTCATAGTAATTAAAAACAAGCAAAATAATTATGGTTTCATTAGTGGAATGCTGGATTACATACATCAGAGTCGCCACGGTAATGAGCTGAATCCTCCACTGATGACATCATTAATCTCTTTCCCCCAGCAATCATATAAACCTGCAGCAAACATAATCCCTCCACCTACTAGAAATACCCTTTAATCCCAAACAATGGACGTAAATCTATCTGTTTTACCCCTTTTTCATCTTAATCCTAAACATTTGATGAAAATACATTCATTTGACCCATTTGACACAGACAGCAACCCTGAGAGTACTTCGAGAAGAGCACGAAGATTGATTTCATTTGCCTAAATTGGATAACAAAGCGCATGAGGATCATGTTGTGTGTTAGCATTGCTACCTCTTCAGGGCTGGTAACTGTGGCTACTGCTGGGAACGAGCGACCTGCACTATTAAATTAGTGTGAAAACAGGTAGAGCTATGTACAGGCAAGTCAACAGAGCGGCCAATACACAAACAGTGGAGCTTGACTCACAAAAGGGATTAATGACCTTTTGTGAATATAGGATACTTCTTTTAGGCTGTTCTAAAATATGGGGTATATCAAGGTTATGGAAATGTTTTGTTGTTGTATAATGACACCAAGATGTTGTCTGCATTCACGTACATTTCACGGATCATAGGGTCTTACAGGAGGCATGTATAGGTCTAAAAAGGGCCTAAAATTGGCACTTTCGGCATGACTTTCTCAAAATAGTGTGTTACAAATGTTAAAAGCATATCAAATATCCGTCCTCTCAATTAAGATTTTATGTGAGAATTACCATAACAATCTAAAATGCCCAAAGTATTTTGGGGCCTTCCTTGAATGGAAACGCCCAGCAACCTCTTTAACTAGCCTTCAGATTTATCCCCCATCCCCCTCTCCTCTCCATATACATCACTCTGATCTCCCTTGCTTATCGCATTCAGAGGGGCCTTTGAAAGATGAGGCCCCTTGTGTGGATTGGGATGGATTGGCAGAGTGAAAGAGGGCGCTTAAGAAGGCTGGTGACACAATCAACTTGCTGTCAAGTAAACTGCGACGACATCAATCTGGTTCCATCAAGGACTATTCACTCTGCGACGACTCCTCGGGAGGGGGCCAGTGACGAACGACCAGACCCTTACGATAATGTGCCACCTTTCTTCACACTCTCTGTATCTCCGTTTTCCTCTATCAGTTCTTGACGTGTTTTTTTTTAAAGAGCTGAGAGCAAATGGCTGTCTCTAATCTATTTCAAGGCCTAGCACTCTGGAGAGAACCACATCGGGCGCCAACATAGTCACTAAAGGATTTCCTGGATTTCTTTTCTCTGAGAGGAAACAGAATGTCGTTAGGCTAGGTGTTAATGAGGGCCTCCATCTGGGCAGGCTAACCCCTATTCTCCTCTGCAAAGGTCTGTGTATTAGTCATGCCTGTATAGTTTTATCACCATGTGTCAAATGGGAACACCTGGACGATTTGTGTTTTCACTAAGCCCTGGTGTACATGACGGTGATTGTGCCATGATTATACGTCATTGATTTTAGATAGATACACATTGACTTTACCTTTGTGAATATTTACTTTTAGCTACGGCAGGACATTGTCTATTTGAATTAGACGTTTCATCATGTCCATACACACTGAGCCATACTTCCAGTAGGACTAGGGTCCATCTGTAAAGTACACAGCAAACATACAGTGCTTACATAGTATCCTGCATTCTCTTCTTCCCTCACTCTCAAACCAAGAGGTCACTGTCTTCCACTGTAAAAGCAATGGGCTTCCAATTACCTTTAGAGATTTTTTTTTTTTACAGTCGTGTTCAATTTCCTCACATTGGAAGAGGATGATGAGACATACACCCATCTCCTCCCACCCGTATGAGCTTCATGTCACGGAGTATATCACCCAACTCAAACTCTCAAATAGCAGGGAGCAACTCAAAGATGAAAGGCGTGACTTTTTCACCACAAAAAAAACTGACAGAGTTTATCTTGAGCTCATCCAGTCAGAGCTCTCTGTAATTGCATCCACCCCGTGTGTGTGTATGTGTGTGTGTGTGTGTGTGTGTGTGTGTGTGTGTGTGTGTGTGTGTGTGTGTGTGTGTGTGTGTGTGTGTGTGTGTGTGTGTGTGTGTGTGTGTGTGTGGGTTGCGGTGACAGGGCGATGTGTTTTTTATGCTGCTGCTTCACAGCTCTCTCAACTCACGGGCGCTCCGTTTTGTCAGATGCTCCCAACAAATAGCGCCACAGTGGCAGTCTCTGCACTTATGCTCGAAATACGAACTTCTCCTGAACTAAGGTGAACTGGCGGGGGTGTCATTCCATGTCATTTCAGCAAGCCATGATACCCATCAGCTCAGATTGTTCTGAAATTGTTTCTGTAGTTATAAACCGATTGGTATTCCTGAAACATTATTTTGTTGAAATGTCATTTTATTTCTGAGAAATGAAGCTAATTGATTGCACCCAAATTGGCCCTTTTAATTTATAGGATTCAGATAATATTCAGTAAATATAGTACTCAACATCCGATTTTGACCAAACGTCTTCCTACCAATGTTGTGATCTGTTTAATTAACACAAGAGACCAGCAAAATTGATAAAAGAGTGTGGCAGTATAGCAAGAACAGCTGCATCGAGTGTTCAAAACCTGTTACTTTCACACACTTTATGGTAAATAATGTAAGCAACATCAGTAACTCATTTCAATGAACGGGGAAAAAACACATCACCAGATTCACATGGAATACATTACATAGTATGGAGAAGCAACACTCCAAGCCACAGCTTCATATTATTTGTCGAACATAGAGAACTGGTTGTTGGGGTGGGATTGGCATGGGATGTGGGGAGTCTGTGGTTGGCTTTTGACCATTTGGGGTTTCCTCATGTATTTTGGGGATTCCTCATGTATTACTCATTTGTAGGAAGAAGTTTGGTCTAAATCAGATGTTGGGTACTATATTTATTTAATGTTATCCGAATCCTATGAAGTAAAATTACATTTCTTAGAGATCAAATTATATTCAACAAAATAATGTTTCAGGAATGCTAATCGTATCTGTCACCTACAACAGAAACGATTACAGAACAATCTGAGATGGTGGGTGTTGAAATCCTCTTACTTGTGCTTTTTGAGGTGGAGGGACCCTGGGAGAAGGGAAGGATGGAGGAACGAGGCAAGAGAGTAGGAGAGGAGAGGGGCTTTGAATGTCTCCACCTGGAAAACAACACTAAGGGAAATAATTAAACAACATATTTTCATTTTGCCATGTTTTTGTGAGACACCCAGACTTACGTTTCAATTTCTGGGTCCATGTCCAGGTTTTCAGGGCAGTGTATTTTTGAAGGCCTGTGTTTGTGTGTGTGTGTGTGTGTGTGCGTGCATCCGTTCATGTATGCCCTTATGCTTGTGTATGCTTGCATCTTTTTGTGTGTCGGTGTGTGCTGTTATACTCACACATGCTTAGACATACTGTATATGTGCGGTATCTGGGAGTAGCCTACTGTACGTAAGCAAACACATTGTTGAAAAAGCTGGCCCATGTATGTTTGGTTATATGAGCCTCGGTGTATGTGTTTGGGAGGGAGCTAGCTAGCTAGCATATGGTTATAGGATCATTCACAGCTGAGAATGGCATCAGGGCTGAAACCCTATCTCTCTCCCAGTCACCACATTCAGAGTGCCACGAGCACAGCTCCCTGCTAGAGACCACTGTTAATGAGGCTAGCTTGGACTGCTGGCTGGAGACTACCCAGGCCTACTATATACACACAAGCTCATAGCCGTCGACATAGATGGGTTGGTTGTTAATTAAGAAACAAAAACGATGCGTGCGCAACTATGGGGCAAAACAGACAGGGTTGGCTTAGATTGTTGATAACTATATTTAGTCTCCATTTTTTTCCATAAACATTTGCACAATGAGCACTTGCTGACTCTCAAATACATTGTTACAGTTGTTGGTTAGCTAGCTAGCGAATTTGAGCTATATTAGCATAGACAGTGACGTCAGTCAAAACACCTCAAAACCAAAAATAAAACTAGCTGAAGAAATCCACCTATGCATCTTCGTGTCATTGTTGCTAGCTATCTGGCCATTCAGAATCACAACAACACACAGAGTTCTGCCCCATTGAAGCGTGCACATAATTTTCGTGACGTGGCCAGCTAATCTGTCTTCACAGTGACATCCGTACACACACTACCGTTCAAAAGTTTGGGGTCACTTAGAAATGTCCTTGTTTTTGAAAGAAAAACATTCAAGAATTGAATGCAAAACACCAGTCTCAACGTCAACAGTGAAGAGGCAAATCCGGGATGCTGACCTTCTAGGCAGAGTTCCTCTGTCCATTGTCTGTGTTCTTTTGCCCATCTTAATCTTTTATTTTTATTGGCCAGTCTGAGATATGGCTTTTTCTTTGCAACTCTGCCTAGAAGGCCAGCATCCTGAAGTCACCTCTTCACTTTTGACGTTGAGACTGATGTTTTGCGGGTACTATTTAATGAAGCTGCCAGTTGAGGACTTGTGAGGCGTCTATTTCCCAAACTAGACACTCTAATGCACTTGTCCTCTTGCTCAATTGTGCACCGGGGCCTCCCACTCCTCTTTTTGTTCTGGTTAGAGCCAATTTGCGCTGCTCTATGAAGGGAGTAGTACACAGCGTTGTACGAGATCTTCAATTTCTTGGCAATTTCTCTCATGGAATAGCCTTCATTTCTCAGAACAAGAATAGACTGATGAGTTTCAGAGGAAAGTGCTTTGTTTCTGGCCATTTTGAGTCTGTAATCGAACACACAAATGCTGATGCTCCAGATACTCAACTAGTCTAAAGAAGGCCAGTTTTATTGCTTCTTTAATCAGGACAACAGTTTTCAGCTGTGCTAACATAATTGCAAAAGGGTTTTCTAATGATCAATTAGCCTTTTAAAAGGATAAACTTGGATTAGCTAACACAACGTGCCATTGGACCACAGGAGTGATGGTTGCTGATAATGGGCCTCTGTACGCCTATGTAGAGGCGTACAGCTACAATAGTCATTTACAACATTAACAATGTCTACACTGTATTTCTGATCAATTTGATGTTATTTTAATGGACAAACAAATGTGCTTTTCTTTCAAAAATAGAACATTTCCAAACGTTTGAACAGTAGGTAATGTGTCGAAGTAAAGGGTATTTAGCAAAATGCATATAGCATTCATGTATGCATGTATGGACACACATTTTTGCACAAAACCCAAGTGCAATGCACATACTTAGCCATGCTCGGCGTACAGATACACACATGCAGGGCAGGCATATGCTACTGTGTGTATTCAAGCCTAAGAGAGGACTGTGGTTTCATGGGCAGCAACAGCTGATACCACGCTGATTGGTTGTTGCGTGTGTGTGTGTGTGTGTGTGTGTGTGTGTGTGTGTGTGTGTGTGTGTGTGTGTGTGTGTGTGTGTGTGTGTGTGTGTGTGTGTGTGTGTGTGTGTGTGTGTGTGTGTGTGTGTGTGTGTGTGTGTGTACAGTCATTAAGCCATTGGCCTCTGTTGCATGTCTGAGGTCACATCATGCATCGGGGTTTCAACATTTGTGAAAAGCTCTCTCCCCCACTCCCATCACTAACCCATGATGAGCATGTGTGGCTAATTGTTAACCCTGCACTCTTTCGACTGGCCAAAATGTTACACTCCCTCCCCAAGCCCTCATTGGTTGGTTGCTAATCTCTCTCCTTTGCTCTCTCTCGCTCGCTCTCACTCTCTCCAATGCACCAAATACCAATGTCCTCCCTCCGCTCTTTCTTTCTCTCTCTCTGCCTCTCTCTTTCACTCTCTGTCACCTAATTATAGCTCTATCTATTTACCCCCCCTTTCTCTTGCTTTATCTTTATTTCTAAATCCTGAAGCCATTCAGAGGTGGGTAGAGAGCCAGAAAAGTAAACAGTGTGTAAATCTCTCTAGTCTCCTCTAAGGAAGCTGTCTGGATCTGTCCTATAGTCAGAACTACTGCGCCAGGAAGTGTATTGTGTATCCCCAGCATACTCATTACTCATTGACTTCTTTTGTTTGGATTCTGCATATTCATATACATGTAAATCTGACTGGAGGATGAAAGGCCTTACCAGACAAAAATAGAAGTACAGCTTTTTAGAATGAATTTAAAATCCATGCAGGGAAGGAACACTTTGGATGCGCTTCAGGTAGCAAAATATAATGCCTCAGTTGCTGATTTCAGTCTTAAATTCAACCTGAATGTTTATATATATTGTATATTGTAAATAGTAAAATACAGTTTCTCTGCATGAGGCTAAGATATCTGGTTAGTTATTTGTACAAATGGCCTGCAGAAATCGGTGTTAAAGACTGCCTGGCCGTAGGGAAATAAAGTACGATTTTTAAAAGCAGTAAATTAATCCCATGATAACATTTCTGTCAAAACAGTTTCCCCTGGGAGATTCTATGAGCAGGTGGCTTCCGTGGTCAAGGAAAAGCAATACTCCTAATCCATAAATCTTCTTCTGGTCCCTGGGTCAGTTTAGCAGTGGAATGACTGGACTGATTTGTGCCAATAAGTCTTAGGTCAGACATCCTCTCTACTGGGTATCCAGTGTCCTTCTCTTCTCCTCTTCCTCCATATTTTAATGTGGTGGGTTTGAGTTTTCCCGGTTCTCCCAGGGACTTTATCAGCCTGGTATTGTGGTTGATTAATGGCATCTGGTGATGTTTATCATGTGGCTCTCTTCATTGCCCTGATGAATGAGGACTCGGCAGTAACCTGAGCTCTATCTGGCCCCTACATACCCGCATAATAACCTGCATAAGGGGGAATGTAGACGGGTGGCTGGCGGAGCAAACTCCTCCTGCCCCGAGGTCATAACCTCACTGTGACCTCCACTGAAGCTCTAAACATAACTCGTGGGAGATTGTTGTGGTGCCTGAGGAAGAGGAGGATATAGGTCATCTTGGTTCATCATGGACTGAAGGAATGAGTCATGAGGATAATGTCCAAATTATTGTGTATCAACACACTGTCATACCACATCGATCTATGTAGTCATGAGTTGTATACTCTAGAAACTCATCTAGCCAGCTGCAAAGTCATTAGTTGTATACTGTAGTCTAGAAACTTCTATGGGATATCAGCTGACATTATTGCCTCTTACTCCAGCTGTGATTTTTTATTTATTTTTAATAGATACTGGGGCAGTGATTCAGTCTACCAATTCCAATTCTATTTGTTCCAGCTTAGGTGAACTCTGACCCAGTGTCATCATACTTGGTATGTCCGAATCCAGCTGTCCCTGTGCATTTATCACCAATCACCTCATCAGGTTCACTTCCATTTAGTAGAGCTCTGAAAACCACAGTCATATTCACCTAATGTAATACACCAAGCCCCTTGTCTCCTGCTCATCTTGTTCTCATGAGGTGGGTTGATAGTGAGACCCTACTGAACCAATCACAGGTTCAACATCCAGCACAGGAAATCAAGTCCTGGTGAGCCTTTTCATTTTGATGAAAAGAGAGCTTTTAGGCACATCCAACTAAGCACAGGAGCTGGACCTTAAAGACCATCAGTAGAAATATCATAATACAGTATGTACTCATGCTTTGTTGCTCCTGAAGGCTAGGTCAAGGCCGACATTATTTTATATTACGTTTTTTTCCTTCCTGTTTTTTATTTCCACTCTCACAATGCAATAAGCCATCCACTGTTGAGTATGGCCTTGAGTGGGAAACCATAGAACTAGTCCCAGTCCAGTGATAATATAATCTTCTTACAGCGGGTCAGAACGTCAACATCACTAGGAACAGCTCACTGTTTACTGTGGCTTACTGGAGATAAAGCCAACAATTTTGTGGCAGGAACTGACATCACTGGGAGCTGTTCAAAAGTATATTTATATTCAGCTCAGTGCTGCAGTTTCTGTAAAATGTCATGGTATCATCAGAAAATGACTGACTTTCCCTGGAGCATAGATTATTGGTGAACCTATGAAACATTTTAATTTACTCTGACTCTCTTTTCGTGGTTTTCTCCACCGGTCACTTCCTGGTTGCGCTGCCTGCGTTTCTCCAGAACTTGCTGCTGAAGCAAAAGGGAAATGAACACGCTGGCTAAATGCATCATCGACCTTGAGTAAGGTACGGACACTTTGGCATGCCCTCAGAGTAAATATATAGCACCTCATCGATCTGAATTTCTCTGACCCGTATGGTGATGTGAATGGCTCTTTCCATCCTCAGTAGAAGAAGTTCAGAGGAACACATTATTCCGCCTCACCATTTGTTACACTACCTCATTGTATGATAAAGACAGGGAGTTAGTATGTGTCATATTGATGGACTTCATAGAGAATTCAACTGGCATTCGGTACCCAGCAGTCATCTGTAAACTCCCTCTGAACTTAGAAAAAGTCTTGTCTCACATCAAAATAAAGACCCTAGGGTACAACAGATCTTTACTAGGTGCAATGGACTGTGCTGTAAGTTTAGCACGCAAAGAGAAACAGTAGGGCATTCTGCTAGCAATATCTGGAGACACAGCCTGTCAACACTGTTTGGGGGCAGTCAAAAGAGACTGGAGTTGCATGCTTTGAGGTAATGTAGTTGTGCAGAGAAGCCTAACATACTGTAGCTAGCTATGAGATGCAGGAAGTAGAGTGTGGGATAAGTACGCTAACAAAGACATGTAGTTTCGTGCAGCTAGCATATTGTTTCATGAAGGTTTGCTGGGTTAGAATGACAGCTCTCTAAAGATCAAAACTGCACTTAATTAACAGATAGAATATCATATTGATTGTGCGGTCAAACAAACACTGTAGCATACAGTCAGCCATGGAGAGTCATTTTAGCATTAAGTGACATGAGTACTCAATGTATGGTAAATCGACCGACTTTTGATTTTGGGTTTTGGATGGTTTGATCTCCCCAGATGTGTTATGTTTCAGGTGTACAGTAGGCTATGCACTGAGCGTACAAAACATTAAAGACACCTGCTTTTTCCATGACATAGACTGACCAGGTGAATCTAGCTATGATCCCTTATTGATGTCACTTGTTAAAGAAGGATTCTTAAGCCTTCAGACAATTGAGACAAGGATTATGTATATTCTTTATTATAAACTGGGTGTTTCAAACCCTGAATGCTGATTGGCTGACAGCCGTGTGTATGTGTGTAACAGTACTCTTCTTGCGTTGTGTACAATCAATCCTCGACACGAATTCCAACATGTAGCACCAGTCATGGAGATTTATTCTTTAACAATGTACCTGGTAGGAACAGCACAAAATTGCACGTCATGCAATGCACGGCTCACCATCCAACTCTGCACTCACGCACGCTGGTTTGGTGCTTGTTCACTGGGCCATGTAGTTACCAAAATAATACAATTACAATATACAATATAATATCTTTTGATGTACAGTGCTTTGCAACCAACAACTTACCGCTGGTTTGGTGCTTGTTCACTGGGACGATTCTAATGAAACATCCTCCCTCGTAAGCAAGCTACGCAAACCAGCCAATAAGATGCCATGTTGAGTAGGTGAAGGCAAGACAAAACTAAAACCAAAAACCCATTGGCTTAACAATAAAGTGGCAAGGGGAATCACCAATAAAACCCTGTTACATGTGCCATTCAGAGGGTGGATGGGCAAGACAAAATGTTTAAGTGCCTTTGAACGGGGTATGGTAGGCGCACCAGGCGCACTGGTTTGTGTCAAGAACTGCAACGCTGCTGTGTTTTTCACGCTCAACAGTTTTCTGTGTGTGTTGAGAATGATCCATCACCCAAAGGACATCCAGCCAACTTGGCACAACTGTGGGAAGCATTGGAGTCAACATTGGCCAGCATCCCTGTGCAACGCTTTCGACACCTTGAAGAGTCCATGCCCTTTCGAACTGAGGCTGTTCTGAGGGAAATGGGTGGGGGGGGGGGGGGGGGGGGGGGGGGGGGGGGGTTCCTAATGGTTTGTACACTCAGTGTATACTCTCTATTCTAAATTAAGTTGTCTCAGGGTGGCTGTATGGTACAAGAGGGAGGCATGAGCGTCCCCAGAAACAGGCAGTATCGATAGAACATTTAGCAACGCTGCTAATCTGAATATCAGACACACACACACAGTTGAATAAGTGGCACAGAAAGCTGTTTATATGTTGAAAGAGTCTGGTGTTTGAGTGGTGGAAGGGGTCGACTGTAGGGGTTTGAGGGGGAGGTTCAGGGTAGCAGCCAGGGATATAATTTCACTCCCTCCGCTTCAGCAGTGAAATACCTTGCTTGTGTAAATCACCCGGGGGGGGGGGGGGGGGGGGGCGACAGAAGTCATGAAGGTGACACTTATGAGGCACTAAGGGTTCACAATGGAAAGATGTGGCTGGACACACTGTCTCTGGGTAAATTTTTACCCATAACACATTGCTCTCATGTACCCTTTGGTAATCCCCTCTGATTCGAAAGCACTGCAGAACCTCACCCACTAATCCTTCAGACCCATTATCAGATTTCCATGTTGTGACAGAGGCTTAATGCGTCTTATTTTGATTAAAGTACATTTATATTAACAGAGAGAGATACTGATTTTATTCATTTCAAAAGCACAGCTTAGTGCTCTGTGGCTTTGAAAGCAGCAGGATATTCTTTAACGCTATAGGGAACGCAGGCAGGTTCCTGTGTTCATTAAGTTATAGCTCTACACAACATAAATCATCCTAATATGAGCAGATTTTAAGTGGGTGCGTGTTGATACTGAACAAGCGCTTATTGGGGCCCACTGTCTGGAACCCAGCTTAGACCCAAGTCACTAACATTAACAATGGAGACGGATACAAATCTGAGAATGTCCCACCATAGCACTTTCCACGGGGTGCTGTCTCAGGTTTTTAGGGCTCGAAAACTCTGCCGACCCTGCTTTAACAAGAGGGTGGCCATGGCGAAGGGATGACTGCCAACAATAGAGCTGTCATAAACCCCAGACTCCAGACACGTCTGCCTAAAGCACTGCAGGAGAGTAACGTGTGTGTGTGTGTATGAGGGTGTTCAGACTTGTGTGTCTGTACAGTGTATGTTTGTGTAGGGGTATCAGGTGGGTTTTCTCCAGCATCCAATCCCTCAGGCACCCCAAGGTTTCCCTTGACTGATACTCTCCCCTCCTGGGAGGAGCTAGTCATTAGACTTAGACTGTGACTTTATTTCCTGCAGACAGTCAAACAGAGGTGTGTTCTCCAAATCCTGTAATACAGTCTGTATTGGACCATCGTCTTAACTCAGCTCGAACAGGGACGCTGATTCAAATGGTTCCCTTGCTATTTATTCTCTGTTTCCAACATTGATCAAATTACCTTTTTCAATCCAGACGTACTGTACCTCTTCTTCTTATTCAATATCCTCCCGACCTGAAGACACAGGACAGAGTCATGGATTTAAAACCACCTCAGTCTTGATAACACAGTAAAAATATCAGGCCAGAACCTGTTTTACTCAGACCTAATATGAAGACAATTACTGTTGAAAATTTTACGATGAAATAGCCATCTGTCGGTTAACATTACTGTGGCTTGGTGTCCCATAGAGGAGAACATAGCACATCCGCACGAGTTACAGGATCTGATCCATTCCCTGAGATACTCCCCCCCCCAAAAAATTGGCGACTTTATCACATAGGCCGTCTTTGTGGCACACCTCTGAAAAGTTATCCAAAACCAAAGCCAATTGGCACAATCACACTCCTTTGTCCCAAGATTATGACCTCTGTCTGGCGGGGGGGGGGGGGGGGGGGGGGCGATCTATATCCTCCCCCCATACACATCGCAGCTGATGTTCTCGAAGAGGGAGGGCTCCGTGCCTTCCAGGATTTACAAACCCGGGTAAATCCTTCTTCTTTTATTTAAAACTTTGCTCTGCCATGCAAGCTTATGGTGTCCCCTGGGGCAAAACATGACCAATTCACCCCCTCCGTATTTTATTTTTTAGAACCGACCTAAACTGGTTTCTGATCTATACTTGCATTTCTTAAAAGCATCTCAGAAGCCCCTGCCAATTGCCCTACTATGGAAGAAAGATCTCTCACCTTCAATCACTGAAATTAACTGGCAAACTGTAGGGTCAAATGTCATTATTTCTTCTAGAAATCCTAATCATCAGAATACCTTTTTTTTTTAAATCCACAGATCTTATCACACCCCGCACAGACTGTTCCAAATAAAAATACATCCATCCCCAAAATGCACTCTATGCCTGCAGGGTGCTCCTGGTCCCTTCATTCATATGGTCTGGGAGTACCCTGAGGTATCCCAATTCTAGAGACTTGTCTCCCATTTGCTCCCAATTCTCTCAAAACATATTCCATGCTCACTGCAGATTATACTCCTCTACGACACCTCCAAATTGGATCTGTCTTTGCAGGAAAATGGATATTGTCTGGCCAGCCTCAAAAAATGGTTGCATGTCGATGGAAACCTCCCCATTCATTGTCTAAACATGAATGGTTACTGTCTTTTATTGACATACAGTGCATTCGGAAAGTATTCAGACCCCTTCCCTTTTCCCACATTT
This sequence comes from Salvelinus namaycush, assembly GCF_016432855.1. NCBI lineage: Eukaryota > Metazoa > Chordata > Actinopteri > Salmoniformes > Salmonidae > Salvelinus > Salvelinus namaycush. The sequence goes on along the minus strand of NC_052338.1, from coordinate 5,421,751 downwards.
TGTTACGTTACAGCCTTATTCTAAAATTGATTAAATAAAACATTTTCAGGTGCATCCTGTTTCCATAGATCATCCTTGAGATGTTTGGGGTCCCGAGTGGCACAGCGGTCTAAGGCACTGCATCTCAGTGCAAGAGGCGTCACTACAGTCCCTGGTTTGAATCCAGGCTGTATCACATCCGGCCGTGATTGGGAGTCCCATAGCGCGGCTGTCACGCCCTGGCCATAGAGAGGCTTTTATTCTCTATTTTGGTTAGGCCAGGGTGTGACTAGGGTGGGCATTCTAGTTTCTTTATTTCTATGTTTTGTATTTCTATGTTTTGGCCGGGTACGGTTCTCAATCAGGGACAGCTGTCTGTCGTTGTCTCTGATTGGGAATCATACTTAGGCAGCCTTTTTTCCTTTGGTGTTTGTGGGTAGTTGACTTTGTTAGTGGCACTATAGCCCTAGTAAGCTTCACGGTCGTTTCTTTGTTTCTTGTTTTGTTGGCGACATTCTAAATAAAAGAAAATGTACGCTCACCACGCTGCACCTTGGTCCGGTCATTTCCACCTAGACGACGGCCGTGACAGCGGCACACAATTGGCCCAGCGTTGTTTGGCTGGGGTAGGCCGTAATTGTAAATAAGAAGTTGTTCTTAACTGACTTACCTAGTTAAATAAAGGATACATAAAAAATGAAAAAATAAAAATGCTTCTAGAACTTGATTGGAGTCCACCTGTGGTAAATTCAATTGATTGGACATGATTTGGAAAGGCACACACCTGTCTGTATAAGGTCCCACAGTTTACAATGCATGTCAGAGCAGAAACCAAGCCATGAGGTCGAAGGAATTGTCCGTAGAGCTCCGAGACAGGATTGTGTCAAGGCACAGATCTGGGGAATGGTACCAAACAAATGCATTTGTTACCAAGAACACAGTGGCCTCCATCATTCTAAAATGGAAGAACTTTGGAACCACCAAGAGTCTTCCTAGAGCTGGAGAAAAAGAGCACATCCTCCCAGCTGCCCACTGCACTGAGGCTAGGAAACACTGTCACCACTGATAAATCTACGAAAATCGAGAATTTCAATAAGCATTTTTCTACGGCTGGCCATGCTTTCCACCTGGCTACCCCCACCCCGGTCAACAGCTCTGCACCCCCCGCTCAGCAACTTGCCCAAGCCTCCCCCATTTCTCCTTCACCCAAATACAGATAGCTGATGATCTGAAAGAGCTGCAAAATCTGGACCCCTACAAATTAGCCGGGCTAGACAATCTGGACCCTCTCTTTCTAAAATGATCCGCCAAAATTGTTGCAACCCCTATTACTAGCCTGTTCAACCTCTCTATCGTATCGTCTGAGATCCCCAAAGATTGGAAAGCTGCCGCGGTCATCCCCCTCTTCAAAGGGGGAGATACTCTAGACCCAAACTGTTGCAGACCTATATCTGTCCTACCCTGCCTTTCTAAGGTCTTCGAAAGCCAAGTTAACAAACAGATCACCGACCACTTCAAATCCCACCGTACCTTCTCCACTATGCAATCTAGTTTCAGAGCTGGTCATGGGTGCACCTCAGCCACGCTCAAGGTCCTAAACGATATCATAACCGCCATCGACAAAAGACAATACTGTGCAGCCATATTCATCGACCTGGCCAAGGCTTTCGACACTGTCAGTCACAGCATTCTTATCGGCAGACTCAACAGCCTTGGTTTCTCAAATAAATGCCTCGCCTGGTTCACCAACTACCTCTCAGACAGAGTTCAGTGTGTCAAATCGGAGGGCCTGTTGTCCGGACCTCTGGCAGTCTCTATGGGGGTGCCACAGGGTTCAATTCTCGGGCCGACTCTCTTCTCTGTATACATCAATGATGTCGCTCTTGCGGCTGGTGATTCTCTGATCCACCTCTACGCAGACGACACCATTCTGTATACTTCTGGCCCTTCTTTGAACACTCTGTTAACTAACCTCCAGATGAGCTTCAATGCCATACAACTCTCCTTCCGTGGCCTCCAACTGATCTTAAATGCAAGTAAAACTAAATGCATGCTCTTCAACCGATCGCTGCCCGCACCTGCCTGCCCGCCTAGCATCACTACTCTGGACGGTTCTGACTAAGAATATGTGGACAACTACAAATACCTAGGTGTCTGGTTAGACTGTAAACTCTCCTTCCAGACTCATATTAAGCATCTCCAATCCAAAATTAAATCTAGAATCGGCTTCATATTTCGCAACAATGCATCATTCACACATGCTGCCAAACATACCCTTGTAAAACTGACTATCCTACTGATCCTTGACTTCGGCAATGTCATTTACAAAATAGCCTCCACTCTACTCAGCAAATTGGATGCAGTCTATCACAGTGCCACCCGTTTCATCACCAAAGTCCCATATACTACCCACCACTGCGATCTGTATGCTCTCGTTGGCTGGCCCTCGCTTCATATTCGTCGCCAAACCCACTGAATCCAGGTCATCTATAAGTCTTTGCTAGGTAAAGCCCCGCCTTATCTCAGCTCACTGGTGACCATAGTAGCATCCACCATTAGCACACGCTCCAGCAGGTATATTTCACTGGTCACCTCCAAAGCCAATTTCTCTTTGGCCGCCTTTCCTTCCAGTTCTCTGCTGCCAATGACTGGAACGAATTGAAAAAAATCACTGAAGCTGGAGACTCATATCTCCCTCACTAACTTTAAGCATCAGCTATCAGAGCAGCTTACAGATCATTGCACCTGTACATAGCCCATCTGTAAATAGCCCATCCAACTACCTCATCCCCATATTGTTGTTTTTTCTCTCTCCCCCCTTTGCACCCCAGTGTCTCTACCTGCACATTCATCTTCTGCACATCTATCACTCCAGTTATTTGCTAAACAGTAATTATTTTGCCACTGCGGCCTATTTATTGCCTTACCTCCCTAATCTTATTTCATTTGCATACACTATATATAGACTTTTCTATTGTGTTATTGACTGTACATTTGTTTATTCCATGTGTAACTCTGTGTTGTTGTTTGTGTCGCACTGCTTTGCTTTGTCTTAGCCAGGTCGCAGTTGTAAATGAGAACTTGTTCTCAACTGGCTTACCTGGTTAAATAAAGGTGAAATAAGTTTGTTTTTTAAAAGAGCTGACCGCCTGGCCAAACTGAGCAATCGGGGGAGAAGGGTCTTGGTCAGGGAGGTGACCATGAAACTGATGGTCACTCTGACAGAGCTCCAGAGTTCCTCTGTGGAGATGAGAGAACTTCCCAGAAGGACAACATCTCTGCAGCACTCCACCAATCAGGCCTTTATGGTAGAGTGGCCAGATGGAGGCCACTCCTCAGTAAAAGGCACATGACAGCCCGCTTGGAGTTTGCCAAAAGGCACCTAAAGGACGCCTGGATGCTAAGCGTCACTTCTGGAGGAAACCTGGCACCATCCCTACGGTGAAGCATGATGGTGGCAGCATCATGCTGTGGGGATGTTTTTCAGCGGTAGGGACTGTGAGACTAGTCAGGATAGAGGGAAAGATGAACGGAGCAAAGTACAGACAGATCCTTGATATAAACCTGCTCCAGAGTGCTCAGGACCTCAGACGGGTGAATGTTCACCTTCCAACAGGACAATGACCCTAAGCACATAGCCAAGACAAGGCAGGAGTGGCTTTGGTACAAGTCTTTGAGTGTCCTTGAGTGGCCCAGCCTGAGCCCGGACTTGAACCCGATCTAACATCTCTGGAGAGACTTGAAAATAGCTGTGCAGCGACGCTCCCCATCCAACCTCACAGAGCTTGAGAGGATCTGCAGAGAAGAATGGGAGAAACTCCCCAAATACAGGTGTGCCAAGCTTGTAGTGTTATACCCAAGAAGACTCGAGGCTGTAATAGCTGCCAAAGGTGCTTCAACAAAGTACTTAGTAAAGGGTCTGAATACTTATGTAAATGTAATATTTTAAAACATTTTGCCCAAAAATCTAAAAAACAGTTTTTGCTTTGTCATGATGGTGTATTGTGTGTAGATTTATTAGGGGGAAAAACGATTTAATCAATTGTAGAATAAGGCTGTAACGTAACAAAACGTGGAAAAAGTCAAGGGGTCTGAATACTTTCGGAATGCACTGTAGCTCAATTACAGCTTTCGGTGACGTGAATGCATGGCGCAAAAAGCCATAACATTCACTATTGGAATTCTGGAGTTCTGCGGTGGTTAAGATAAAATCGTGCATCTACTTACCTTGAATACCTGTAGCAGTTCTATGGGGGGGGGGGGGTTCTTCTGCGTCTTATTGCATTTGTGTGTGGTTTCGCATCCTGCTCTTTTGTTAGTTTAAGTTCATGACTGAGTGTGGCTGGGGGGAAGGTTAATGTGACTCCTGCTTGTTTTCTTTGTACTCCTCTGCCAATATAGTTGAAATGAAAGAAAAAATGTATCACAAAAAAAAAAGATCCTCCCGACATGAAGACACAGAGCAGAGGCATAGATTTCGAACCACCTAAGTGCCTCAGTCTTTATAACAGAGTAAAATATCAGGCCAGAACCTGTTTTACTCAGACCTAACATGAAGACAATTTCTGTTGAAAATGTTATGATGAAGTAACCTTCTGTCAGTTAACATTACTGTGAGTGTCAGAGAAATCACACTAGTTAATGAGGTTGATGTCCATGCCCACGTGGAAATCGGATTAGGATAATAAATAAATTGCCATCAACATCAGTCCATTTAAGCCATTGACATTAAAACCAGTAGATATGGATAGCCTAGCCCATCCATGTATTCCTATGGAAAACTCCCAATGGCTCATGAAGCCGGAAGTATTTGAATTTGAAGCATGCCATTTTGCCGAATGGGTCTGAATGCACCAAAAATAAATCGCTAAGGATCATGGTGAAAGTGGTTGTTACTAGCAAAGGATCATGGTTGATGTAGTCGTTTTCATTTTGCCTGAGCGAGTCAACCCAACGCTGCTGGGAGCACGTGCAAAGGGCGTGCATGAGGGCTCGAGCATCCTCGTAGCCTGCCTGCCCGTGATTGGTCTGTGTCAGCGCGTGGTCCTGTGTGACGACAAATGCAGTATTCAGAAGGGATCACTATTTAATTGAATACATGCATCTCGATTTGTAGCAAACTTTAAAAATAATTCACCATGAGGATCGAACTTGATCACATTAAACACATTTTAGAGCCCAAAAACTGCTGTCCAAAAAATACATATTTGCCGGTTCTGGCGATTGTAATTTACATAGGCGTTCTAGGGCAGACCAGAGCTTTTGGCACCGCTAGGTTGCTACACAATAGCCAAACAGCAGAGCTCGGGACTTCACGCTCAAGACCGGGCAATGTGGGCCTGTTTTAAACTACAGATTTCAATCCATGGCCTTCCGCATCTGGCCTTCCGCATCTGCGGTGGAAGGTGGCAGAGCTACAGCGTTATATGTCAGATCAGAAACTCGGTCTTCTCATGAAAACATCTGTAGTGTCCGAACTTCTGTAGCGCTAGAAAAGCTGAGACTCTCACAAACACGAACGTGTTCTCCGTTTTGCTCTACGACACCCAAAAGCTTCAAGGGACTAATCTCAAATCGCTGATGCTGGCGTCTCAACTCCGAACAGGTCTTCTCACAAAAACATCTCTCCAGTCTGGACGGTTTGAGCTATAAACTAATATGACCCCATCATCAAGAGACGAGACTCTCACGAACACAAATGTGTTCTCCGTTTTGCTTCCTGAGACTCGTCTCAAGGTAGCCCGGTATCTACAAATAAAAAATGAATTAAAATGAATATGATTTTTTGGGGTCCAGGGTTACACATGTAACCTTATTTTTTATTTATTTTATACTTTCCTATATCTCTTAGATGCATTTTATACACCTCAAACCATATTTCCTTTTGATTTATTTTTTGACTTTCTGTTTTGCCAGGTATGAATTTGTTATTCAATGCACTTCCATGGGCTAATTTAATGTTTCATCAAAGAATAATTAAACAAAACAAAAATCATACCTACAGCGGCCCCCACCCCTCTTATTCATTCCAGTCTACTGTGCAGGTGCACTGTAACTCGAAACCATTCAAATACCTTAGTAAATGTTAGTGTTTTTTTGTTTAAAATGTATTCTGCACTGTTGTGATTGACAGATGGCTGCCTGGCTCACCTGATTGCGCATTAAGATTTAAACAGCTGTTAATTTCCACGGTGGACTGACAGAGAAAAGCATATTTGTTTGAGCAGTTTTCTCCTCCGTTTGATCAAAATGCAGTGTTGACAGGTGACAGGGAAGAAGAGAGGGAGAGGAAGAAAGAGAGACAGAGATTTCGGAGGTCTGTGCTGAGCAAATAGGCCTAATTTGCACACAAGCAGGCTGTCTACTTTGGCAGGTAATTTGTGGGTGAAGTGGTTTGAAAGTGGTGAAAAGATATAAATAAATCTGCATAAACAGTGTCTACAAATTGTTTTGAGGTTTATCCAGGTAAGCATGGTAAGCACCTAGTGGTTTAAAATGTTGCACACTGAGGCATCATGTACTGATTTGTCAGTTTCTCTACACTTTACATTTTTGTCATTTAGCAGACAACTAAATGTCTCTTATCTAGAGCGACTTACAATTAGTGCATTCATCACAATTGTATCACATATATTTTCTCTCAACAAAGTATTTATCAGCAAAGTCAGTGTTAGTAGGAAATGACAAGTGCCTATTTTTTGGGGGGGGGTTGCTAAATTTCATAACCTGGCTTCCAATTATACTTGTTACGTAACAACATTGACACCTTTCGTAACAGATAGTTCATCTCTGAAAGACTGTTATGACAGTCAATCAGCCCACACAGTATAATCTTGAAATTGAATGTCACTCAATTTTTTTAAACATTTAATCTGTTGTATTCATGTTTTCCCTCCCGTCTCCTGTCAATACCAAGTTTGATAACTTTCTTTACCTCACCTAAAAATGGCCCATTGTCAACACATTACAAGCTGTTCAAAAAAGGGAATCACTGTGATAGCGCATGAAGTACAGTCCACACCATGTTCGCTTCATTTAATTTTATAGTAATGTTGTAAGAGGTATATTTCCCCCCAATAAGGTGCTGAAATCTTGCATTGTGTAGAAATGTTTCCTACTATTATTTCCCTTTGTATGTGTATCTCATTTTTACTTTGAGAAATTAATTGATTTCTGTTATTCTTATTCAAGTTTCCAATCTGGCATTTCCATCTAAAAGTACCGATGGGCACTGTGGTAACTTGACAAGGAATGTCCACATTTCAATGTTAATTGCCTTTACTTTCAAACTAGAAAATAACGGTGTACAGCCGTGTACAAATAATAGAGTACTGAGAGCGATATAGCCAACTCAACGTGAGGTAGTGCCACGTTGTAAGATTTCGACTCCGGGTGATGACGTCACAGGAGGGTAAAGATCACGGTGAATACCAATGTCCATAATAATAACAGTGTTCACATGAATAGTAATAATACTATACTGCAGTTAAATACAATACATATTCAGTAGGAATTAATTATATACAGTGCCGTCGGGAAGTATTCAGACCCCTTGACTTTTTCCACATTTTGTGACGTTACAAATAGTTTTTTTCCCCTCATCAATCTGCGCACAATACACCATAATGACAAAAAAAAAAGAAACCGGAAATATCTCATTTACATAAGTATTCAGACCCTTTACCCTTTACTTTATTGAAGCACCTTTGGCAGCAATTACAACCTCGAGTCTTCTTGGGTATGACGCTACAAGCTTGGCACACCTGAATTTGGGGAATTTCTCCCATTCTTATTTGCAGATCCTCTCAAGCTCTGTCAGGTTGGATGGTGAACGTCGCGGCACAGATTTTTTCAGGTCTCTCCAGAGGTCTCTCCAGAGATGTTCGATCAGGTTCAAGTCCGGGCTCTGGCTGGGCCACTCAAGGACATTCAGAGACTTGTCCCGAAGCCACTCCTGCATTGTCTTGGCTGTGTGCTTAGGATCGTTGTTCTGTTGATGAACGTTCACCCCAGTCTGAGGTCCTGTAGCAGGTTTTCATCAAAGATCTCGCTATAGTTTTCTCTGTTCATCTTTGCCTCAATCCTGACTAGTCTCCCAGTCCCTGTCAATGAAAAACATCCCCACAACATAATACTGCCACCATTCTTCCATGCTTCATAAATCTTGGTTTCATCAGACCAGAGAATCTTGTTTCTCATGGTCTGAGAGTCCTTTAGCTGTTTTTTTGGCAAACTCCAAGTGGGCTGTCATGTGCATTGTACTGAGGAGTGGCTTCCGTCTGGCCACTCTACCATAAGGGCCTGATTGGTGGAGTTCTGCAGAGATGGTTGTCCTTCCGGAAGGTTCTCCCATCTCCACAGAGGAACTCCAGAGCTCTGTCAGAGTGACCATTGGGTTCTTGGTCACCTCCATGACCAAGGTCCTTCTCTCCCGAATGCTCATTTTGGCCGGGTTGCCAGCTCTAGGAAGAGTCTTGGTGGTTCCAAACTTCTTCCATTTAAGAATGATGGAGGCCAATGTGTTCTTGGGGACCTTTAATGCTACAGACATTTTTTGGTACCCTTCCCCAGATCTGTTCCTCGACACAATCCGGTCTTGGAGCTCAACGGACAATTCCTTCAACCTCATGGCTTGGTTTTTGCTCTGACATGCACTGTCAACTGTGGAACCTTATATAGACAGGTGTGTGCCTTTCCAAATCATGTCCAATCAATTGAATTTACCACAGGTGGACTGTAATCAAGTTATAGAAACATCTCAAGGATGATCAATGGAAACAGGATGCACCCAAGCTCAATTTCGAGTCTCATAGCAAAGGGTCTGAATACTTTACGAAGGCACTGTATTGTCCACACTATAGCAGGTGAGGTTCATTCTGTAGGGGCATGTCGAATTGGGTGTCAAATAAAAACTACAGGTCTATATTTTTGATAAATGAAGGCATACGTTTTTCAACCATTTTCCATCCTAGAAATGTTGAATAAGCAAATAATTTGATTTATGATCAAACAGATGGAAAATAGGTTTTAGACAACATCTCCCAGAAAAAGTCTCAAAAGATATTAGAAATACATCGAAAGACAATAATGTTGAAGTAAAGACCCTTGCCAACTAATATCAACACTTACATTTAGTTTCGGATAAATTATTTGCCTTTTGTAAATTTACGAAACATTGCCTCTTGTAATTCGTTTACCAAAAACCCACAAACAGTATCTTTAAAATATTTTCAGATTTCTCTCCCTCGTGAGGAGGGAGGATCATGAAAATAACAAATAAAGGTAGTTATAGTGTTTTTACTTATATCAAGTTGGTTTATGAATTATTAAGTAATTAAAACGCGTAATTATGTTAACCAAATCGGTAACGGATTTACTGCAAATGAATTGGCTACAATGTGAAATCATAGTAGTCACAAACCACGGTTTGGTCACCTGCTACTGTTCTCCGTTCCACTGTCCATACTGTTATGTTCAGCTCATAACTGTTTTCTTTCTCTTTCTGTCGTCTGGTGGTCAAACCAAGAGTGTTAAACACTCAGTCTGGACAACCGCTCCATCTCATTCTCCCTATCTCTCTCTCGTCTCACTCTCTCCAGTTAATGTCACCTCTCCTGGCTCTTACTGATACCTACCACATACCCTCTTTCCATTTACTGTAACAAGCATCCTCACCCACTAAGCACCGACCGACACCGGTCTTGAAAAGTAGTTTAAATTTGGTCAGTCCGCCCTGGCCGGACCAAATCTGAACCGATCATAGATGTCTATGTTTCAACAAGTTTGGACAGCACAATGCCGTACAGTACAGTAGAGTAGTATAATGTACTTTATTTTACTGTACTGTACTGTACTCAACATATCTACTTTACTGTACTGTACTGAACTCTACTCAATTGTGCTGTGTTGTGCTCTGCTGTGCTGTGATCAGGGCCGGCTCTAGCCTTTTGGGGGCCCTAAATGAGAATGTGGTTTCTGCAGTTTTACAGATGTGGCAGCAAACATTTAGCAATTTTATAAAAATGTTCATGCAATTCTACTTCTTTGCCATGGGGCACAATTTTTGTTGTTGTTGCAGTTTTACAGCTAATTTCCTGCAATTCTACACATTTTGACATGGACTGGAGAGAAATGTTTCAGTTTTAAAGCAAATTTTCCTGCAATTCTACACATTTTGCCATGACTTATACCGTATTAATGATATTTGAGTGAGAGTGACTAGCAAAATTGATGCAGGCCCCCTGGAGGTCAGGGCCCCTGGGCACGTACCCTGCGTGCCTGGTCACTGTTCGGCCATGATTACTACAAGTTTAGATAGCTGGCTAGACTACCTTACCAATCTTAAAATGGTTAACTGACATGGCTAATTGAGTGCCTGTCAGTGTATTCTACTATTATTCTACTATAACTCACAACAATGCATTGAGATCCCGAATGAGTTCCTGAACATTTTTTTTGTGAGATTAAGATTGTTTTCCGATTTAGTCAGGCCCGGACCAACCAAATGTGGTCTTGTTTTGGGGGCGGAGCTCATTACAATAATAGCCAGTGTGTAGAATAATACCCAAATATGCGAAAGAAGGATATTGCATATTTTTACCTTTGTGTACCTATTCAGGATATATTATCATGAAGATAATGTTATTCATATAAATAACTATGCATTTCTATATAGTACAGATCAGGGACCCATAATAATTCCGTTACCCGTAATTCCGTTACCCGGATGTAAATCCACTTCACACACTGTAGCTCAATAACCAAAATAGTTTTTTTCAAACTCAAGGTGTCATGTCAAAGCCGACACCCCATTCTTTCTGCAGACTATCTTTGAATCTTAATTTGGAGCAGATATTTAAGATTTTGGGGAGAACGTGCCCACATAAAAAACGGAGGGAGATATTACCTAAATTCTGCTACTAAACTTTGCATCGCACAGTTCTTCCAGTAAATGTGTTTTTGTGAAATGTTCTGTTTAAGTTGTTCAAAGTAGTCCTTGTGCATAGAGTTGTATGGTTTGTTAAACTTCGAAATCAATGGGGAGGGGGGATTCCGTTAACGTGGAATTGCCCAGTCTCAGGTTTCTGCAATATACACATTCATACTGACTCTTCACACACGCTCACATACACTCATCATATACACTGCTGCTACTCTGTTTATCATATATCCTAATGCCTAATCACCTTTTCCCCTATACATATCTACCCCTACCACTCCAATATCCCTGCACATTGTAAATATGGTACTGGAACTGACCCTGGAACTGATCCTGTATATAGCTAGCTTACTTTCTTATGATCTTCTTATTTCAATTTTTTTTATAGTACTACTGCTTTTGTTACATCACTGAGTACTGCATTGTTGGGAAAGAGCTCCCAAGAAAGGCATTTCCCTGTACTTGTGCACGTGACATCATTTTTTTAAATACACATTTTAACAAGTTAATTGAAATTCCACGGAAAACACTGCTATCTCACCCCTAATATGGTGGATTTGATTAATGGCCAGACTATATTAATGAAAGTCTTCAATAATTAAGAGTTCCTTACCGGCTAATTAGAATCTCATTAAAACCAATCAACATTAACCTTGTTATGTTTACTCCACATATCTTTCTATCTCCATTTATTTTCCTTTTCACATATTCCCGATACCATACAGTTTTGCGCTAGCTGGCTAACTAATAACTCAATATGAATGTCTGTCAGAAAGAATACTTTTCAGCATTGATGGAGGTCCATTCATGCCCTTAGCCTGTCTGCCTTTCTTCTTGGTCCATTTCCTATGGACACAATGTGCATAAGGTCCAGTAAACAGCATGAAGGATGACATCTTTGCCTGCGTTTACCCTCTCTGCCAGAAATCTGAAGTGCTTCTCTTCCTGGGATATGTTTTTGTCTTTCTGTTGTGGCCAAGTTAGATGAATCATTAATTAGCCCACTTTCACTTGCCCGTCTGTGGGGTGCTCATCTTCTTTTACCAAAAAGCCCTGGCTGAATCACCACTGGCTTCCACTACTGCAGTTGGACATTTAGCTAGTTGTTCCCAAACCCAGAAATATAGCTTTAATCTCCTTCTGCATACCTTTTGTCTTTGTGACAATAGCATAGAAAGAATACATTACTCTAAAAAAGACGAGATATCTGATTCCGTATTAGACCTGACCTTTGTCATCTATTTTGAAAACATTTGACATTTGCATGAGTGGTTACCCCAGAACATGATTAATGAAAACTCCTAATTTCGTATTCACTGCTACAAAGTCTAGTAATACAATTATCCTACCCAGCAATGCATGCATATCTGTGTTTAGGTTTGTACACACATTTGCTCTATTCCTCTGTGGCTATGTTTTCATATCTGATGCCACAGTCCACACAGCTCGAGTTACATTTTCTCAACTCATTTTATACTGAACAAAAATATAAATGCCACATGCAACAATTTTAAAGATGTTATTGAATTACAGTTAATATGAGGAAATCAGTCAATTGAAATCAATTCATTAGGTCCTAATCTATGGATTTCACATGACTGGTCACAGATACATAAAAAAATGGGCCTCACAATGGACCCTCAGGACCTCGTCACGGTATTTTTGTGCGTTCAAATTTCCATCGATAAAATGTAATTGTGTTTGTTGTCCCTAGGTTATGCCTGCCCATACCATAACCCCACCACAACCATGGGGCACTCTGTTCACAATGTTGACATCAGCAAACCGCTAGCCCACATGACGCCATACACATGGTATGCAATTGTGAGGCTGGTTGGACGTACTGACAAATGCTCTAAAACAACGTTGGAGGCGGCTTATGGTAGAAAACTAACATTCAATTCTCTGGCAACAGCTCTGGTGGACATTCCTGCAGTCAGCATACCAATTGCATGCTCCCTAAAAACTTCAGACATCTGTGGCATTGTGTTGAGTGACAAAACTGCACATTTTAGTGGCCACAAGGTGCACCTGTATAATGATCATGCTGTTTCATCAGCTTCATTGATATTCCACACCTGTCAGGTGGATGGATTATCTTGGCAAAGGAGAAATGTTCACGAACAGGGATGTAAACAAGTTTGCACACAAAATTTGAGAGAAATAAGCTTTTTGTGCATATGGAAAAATTCTGGGGATATTTTATTTTAGCTCATAAAATATGGGACCAACACTTTACATTTGTTCGGTGTAGTGGCTGTTTCGTAAAAAACTAGCTCGCTAACTCCCCCGAAGCAGAATAGAGAAAGCAAAGGACCATGGCCCCATAGCTGCTACAGTCATTCTCTAGGCTCTTTAGGGGATGAAAGGAGGGAGACTGTTGACTTAATTTCCTGCCTACCGCACCCCACAATGATTTTGTCTCTTTTACTCTCTTTACTTTCCCTTTCTTCCTGTCTGTGTACTTGTCCTTCTCACTATCTGTCACGCCCTGACCTTGGAGATCTTTTTTATGTCTCTATTTTGGTTGGTCAGGGCGTGAGTTTGGGTGGGCATTCTATGTCTGGTGTTCTATGTTGTTCTATGTTTTGTATTTCAATGTGTTTGGCCTGGTATGGTTCCCAATCAGAGGCAGCTGTCTATCGTTGTCTCTGATTGAGAAACATACTTAGGTAGCCTGTTCCCACCTGTGTTTGTGGGTAGTTGTTTTCTGTTTTGTGTAGTGCACCTTGCAGAACTGTTCATTTGTTGTTTTTTTGTTCAAGTATTCGTATTTATTAAAAGTATTATGAATACTTACCACGCTGCACCTTGGTCTTCTCCTTCTCCCGACGACGTTTGTTACAGAACTACCCACCAACACAGGACCAAGCAGCGTGGAATGGACTCCTGGACATGGGAGGAAATATTGGACGGCAAGGGACCCTGGGCACAGCCGGGAGAGTATCGCCGTCCGAAAGAGGAGCTGGAGGCAGCTAGAGCGGAGCGGCGACACTATGAGGAATTGGCTCGAGGTAACGTGCACGAGAGGCAGCCCCAGAATTTTTTGGGGGGGGGTCACACGGGGAGATTGGCGGAGTCAGGTAGGAGACCTGAGCCAACTCCCCGTGCTTACCGTGGCGAGAGAGTGACCGGGCAGGCACCGTGTTATGCGGTGAAGCGCATGGTGTCCCCAGTGCGCACGGATAGCCCGGTGCGCTACATCGCAGCTCCTCGCATCGGCCGGGCTAGAGTGGGCATCGAGCCAGGAGGGCTGATGCCGGCTCAGCGCATCTGATCTCCAGTGCGTCTCCTCGGCCCGGGGTATACTGCACCAGCCCTACGCACGGTGTCCCCGGTTCGCCAGCACAGCCCAGCACGGCCTGTTCCAACTCCCCGCACTTGCCGGGCTACAGGGGGTATCCAGCCAGGACGAGTTGTGCAGGCTCGTTGCTCGAGACCTCCAGTGTGCCTCCACGGCCCAGTGCATCCGGTGCCTCGGCCAAGGACAAGGCCTCCTGCATGTCTCCCCAGCCTGGTGAGTTCTGTGCCTGTGCTAAGCCCTAACCCTCCTGCATGTCTCCCCAGCCTGGTGAGTCCTGTGCCTTCTCCCAGAGCCAGGCCTCCTGTGTGTCTCTCCACTCCAGTGATGATCCATGGCAAGAAGCCTCCAGTGGTGATCCATGGCACGAAGCCTCCAGTGATGATCCATAGCACGAAGCCTCCAGTGATGATCCATGGCACGAAGCCTCCAGTGATGATCCATGGCACGAAGCCTCCAGTGATGATCCATGGCACGAAGCCTCCAGTGACGATCCATGGCACGAAGCCTCCAGTGACGATCCATGGCACGAAGCCTCCAGTGACGATCCATGGCACGAAGCCTCCAGTGACGATCCATGGCACGAAGCCTCCAGTGATGATCCAAGGCACGAAGCCTCCAGTGACGATCCATGGCACGAAGCCTCCAGTGATGATCCATGGCACGAAGCCTCCAGTGACGATCCATGGCACAAAGCCTCCAGTGACGATCCATGGCACGAAGCCTCCAGTGATGATCCAAGGCACGAAGCCTCCAGTGATGATCCATGGCACGAAGCCTCCAGTGATGATCCATGGAACGAAGCCTCCAGTGAGGATCCATGGCAAGAAACCTCCAGTGAGGAGTTATGGCACGAGGCCTCCGACGAAGGCCATCAGTCCGGAGCCTCCAGCGACGCCCTCTAGTCCGGAGCCTCCAGCGTCGCCCTCTAGTCCGGAGCCTCCAGCGTCGCCCTCTAGTCCGGAGCCTCCAGCGTCGCCCTCTAGTCCGGAGCCTCCAGCGTCGCCCTCTAGTCCGGAGCCTCCAGCGACGCCCTCTAGTCCGGAGCCTCCAGCGACGGGCTCCTGTCCGGAGCAGCCAGAGTCTCCCTCCTGTCCGGAGCAGCCAGAGTCTCCCTCCTGTCCGGAGCAGCCAGAGTCTCCCTCCTGTCCGGGGCCCGCTGCGAGGGTCCCCAGTCCGGGGTCGGCGGTAAGGGTCCCCGCTCCAGAGGCGCCACCTAAGTGGGCCAAGACTAAGGTGGAGCGGGGTCCACATCCCGCACCAGAGCCGCCACCGCGGTGAAATGCCCACCCAGACCCTCCCCTATAGGTTCAGGTTTTGCGGCCGGAGTCCGCACCTTTGGGGGGTGGGTACTGTCACGCCCTGACCTTGGAGATCTTTTTTATGCCCCTATTTGGTTGGTCAGGGCGTGAGTTTGGGTGGGCATTCTATGTCTGGTGTTCTATGTTGTTCTATGTTTTGTATTTCTATGTGTTTGGCCTGGTATGGTTCCCAATCAGAGGCAGCTGTCTATCGTTGTCTCTGATTGAGAAACATACTTAGGTAGCCTGTTCCCACCTGTGTTTGTGGGTAGTTGTTTTCTGTTTTGTGTAGTGCACCTTGCAGAACTGTTCGTTTGTTGTTTTTTTGTTCAAGTATTCGTATTTATTAAAAGTATTATGAATACTTACCACGCTGCACCTTGGTCTTCTCCTTCTCCCGACGACGTTCGTTACACTATCTCTGTGGGGTGTCACAGTAGCCTATCAGAGCCTGTGACCACTCTGGTGTCGTGCCAGTCACGGACAGTAACCACGGCTAGCTACAACCTGTTCATACTGGCCCTTTGCTTTGTGTATCAAACTGATAGTCTTCCAGAATGAATTATTCTCGTAAGAGATACACAAATAGCAATATTGAAAAGCAAGTAGACTATGCTCTTGCTAGAGGAAGTCAACTTATGTGTTTTTATTGTATGCCTAACCAAATGTCATTACCCATTAGGAGTAGGAGCCAGCGTCTCGTCCACTGAGTGTGATTTCACCCATTCATTTAAATGGGTCTGTCGTTGTACAAAGTTTTCACTTCTAATCACCCTCTTGACATACTCTAAGACTGAGCTAAAGTATGCAATCTGAATAGTAAAATCCCCCTGTGAAGCATTAGTGTCTTTTTCCTTGCCTCTGCTATTTAAACAGCTCTCAAAAGCCAGCAGCAGTTCACAAAGAGGTCAACCTTGAAGAGACAGTCTGTGATTTATGTGGTTCGAAGGAGGGGAGGAGAGGGGCGAGCCAGCACCCCATCCAGAATGGGATGTTTTGGCAGCCTGCATATTTGCTGCCCTTGCTAATGACAAACCAAGGGATGCCATGTTGTAAAACCTTAGCCAAGGTGATTTTAGGAATGAACAAGGGGCACGCAGGTTTCAAGCTCAGTAGAACACGGTGCCTCCAGATTCGACTCCGAATCCCACCGAGCCAATTAGCTGTGCATCACCGGATCTGGCACGGAGGCCTTTTGCATATCAAACCCAATAGCAACAAATCAAAGGCGACGTATGGCGTTAGCCACAAATCAAATGTGACATTGAATAAAGAAACAATCCAATATTTATTTCGAGAGACCCCCCACCTTCGCCGTCGATGTCCACTTTGTCTCTTCCCCTTGACAGTGAAGAAAGTGAAAGGGCTGATGCTCTGTAGAAAGGATGGATGGTTCTAATGGATGGTGAAGTGAACCGCGGAGTGTTTGAGAGACACGCCTGTCCAATCGAATTCGCATGTGAATATCTCTCTTTCATCTTCTTCCACTTGGGCCTCCTCATCGTAATCACATTCATCCTCCTGCTCTCCTCCATCTCATTCTTTGATTTCTGCCTTGCTCTCATATTGTAATGTCCCTGGTATTTAAAGCATAAATCTGTCATGCCAAATTGCATTAACTGTTACATTCTAGACGGAAATGGGAATCTGTGGCGAGCTAGCAAGTTTGGACGACATTTCTGAATTCAGACTTCTGGGAAAAGAAGAAAAAAACACGAGAGAGACACAACAGCCGTCTGTTCCGAGACAGTACTGTTTATGTTGTGTCTGTTACTCTATTTGTTGCCATGGTTAGCGTGTCCACTTCAGTGGATCGAAAAATAAATGATACATCCAAGTTTAATGCTTGAACGGGTATTTACACAGTGGAAATCCTTTCAACATTCAGGTCGGCTGAATATGGAAGTTAAACACCTGCAAAAAAGGACAAGTGACATCCAAAGACTTGAGGGCTAGTGAGGTTAGCATACCCATACCTACCATCACAGAACATTATACAGCCTAGCCAAAATGTAGACTACCTCCGATGTAAAATACAAGATTATCCCATATATTGTTTTAATATGGGGATGTAGAAATGCCTGGCGGCATTTTCAGTCTTTCAACACCCCACAAAGGGTGATCAGGGTTAAATTAAGTTGTTACCATGACGTTAAATGATATTATATTGTCATTTCAAAAATGTGGATGGTTCCTCCGTACTGGGATTTGACTAAAGTTTTGGCAGCATTAACAAAAGATGCCACAATGGAGAAGAAAAAAAAGAACCGCTGAACTCTCTAAGTGAAGGCAGAACAGATGCACACGCCTTTTGAAAAAGCTAAAAAATCTCAGCCTTTCTAGAGAAAGACCCTGGAGAATATACAGTATAACTGACAGTAAATACCATTTCCACACTTTGAACTTCCAAGATGCAGCTGCTTAATTGGCCATTCAAAATCTATTCAAGTCCTCTTGTTTTTAAATCAGCATCCCCGACACACTACTGCACAAAAAAAATAAAGAATCCTTTGAATATATTTAGCACATGAATATCTATTTACATTTCTATCTGTACATAGTCCTGTTTATTCGTTTCTCTCTATTTTCTTTCCTACATGCATCGGCTTAGTGCTTTTCATATAGGATCTATGTTTGATTTAGAGTAATGGCTCCGGGAGTTTATGAATGAATGTTTTAAAGAGGCTCAGTGAGGGGACGGGGCTAACTAAATGGCTCCTCTGTCCTCCTCACAAGCCGGGTCAGTCTTCCTGACGCAAGCCCCACTCCAGTATCTCATAAAAGCCCAGCTGGATCACTCTGCCGGAGCAGCAGTAAGAGCACTCTGTTTTTGCAAATGCGGTGGGGGGTGGGGGGTTAAAAGTACTCCGTGTGTTACTAAAATGGAGTCCTGTGTCGGTGTCTGAGGGTTGTCACGTTAGTGTGCTGGTTTCAGGACCAAACCTCAAAGTGTGTAGCTTTGTGTCAGCATAGTTGGGTGCAGGTGTCTGATGTTAGAAAGGTAGTGTATTTCTCAAGATGTAAGAAATGTGCTACTGCTAAAGAATTCCGAGGAAATTACCAAAGGGTAATGGCCGCTTTTATCAAGGAACTTGTTATCCACCCGATCATGAAAGATGGCTCATACTCTTCCTGGTGTTCAGATAGAAAGACCACCAACTGAGTGAGTCTCTATGGGCAGGTTGAATTTTACAGGGATTTGAGGAGTTAAGGTAATATGCAGAGACTTTGCACTGTGTCCCCACTCCCCAGTTGCATAAGCAGTTAGCCATCTTGTGAACTCTGTGTAATACAGATGTCCCTATGGGACTATTATCACTAAAAGCTCAAAATCTTCATTTACATGCAATCTGATCTGCTGTCCCTTCTCGCCTTTTTTTGCTGCACTCCTGTAATCCCCCGTCTGTCTGACTGTGGCCATTCACTATTCCGAGTAGGGAACGTGCTCTAAAACTCTGGGTTGCATAAGAGTGGTGTTTTTGTCTGTCGCTCCACATTGTGGAGCAGCAGATCAGATCAGGTGTGGGCAGGATAGACTGGGGGAACTGTCTGGCAGGGGATATTTGACAGACCTGAATTGCCTTCGGAGCGTAAGCGAAGTCCGAAGAGCAACATAATATTAGGTTTAAAATGAGCAGTGAACCCCTGGTGAGATATAGATTGTACTTCAGTTATTAAACACCTCAACCGTGTCTGAAATGGAGGCGATAACAACCATTGTGTCATTCCTTCAACAGCTCGCCACTGTATCTCTCATAAAAAAAATGCCGTTTGAGAGAGGAGTGAGAAATTATCCGTAATTAAACACGGCTGTCTTTTTAAGCAAATTAGGCTCGAACCTTGTCCTTGTCTGATTAGAATTGCTAGATACCAGACTTGTCAGGTTTCACGTACAGTGCTAATAGGTGTCTTAGTTCTCTTCTGTTGAAGGCCAAAAGTAGAGAGGGAAATGCTAGTCCCTTTGGTCATTTTGTGGTAAATGTACTTATTCATTATGAATCTGGGAATGCGAACTGCAACTCTCCGGCGTCTCAGGAGTGGCGAGGTACAGAGACCAGGGACTGTTGACTGAACTTTTTCAGATGGAGCGTGAGAAATAAAGAACACACACATCATTTAGGAATGTTCTTCGTCCGATGCCCCTCATTGGCCCTGTCTCGTGCATTCTGATCCATGTGATGTGTGTTATTTTTCCCTGAGTGTAGTTTCTGTGACCCTCCCTGATATTTTATTTCTGCCTCACTAACATGGATTCCATTGCAGCCCTGCGAGAGTTAGGTTTCTCTCTTGTGGTGCAGTACATGGTGATTTAAGATAAGATACATGTCGAAACCTTCCATTTGCAGTGCGTTGTGCATTGGGCCCTACGGGTTTGTCTTGAGCCTGGGCCCATAGTACCTCATATGGTTGTGTTTTGCCTCTCACCACAGACAAGGCTAATGGCATCTTTCCTGCCATTACTCACATTATTTTTCTTTCCCAAATTTGGAATTGCCCAAAATATTCAACAACAGAATTCCACAATGACAGTATGATCAACTTTGAAATATTGTTCCTTTATCTTGAAATGCCACCATTGTTGATTTGGCTCCAGCTAGGCCTATTCTGTCTGAGGACTAAATCAAATTTAACATTCAACTCATCTCACACATCAGAGAAACATTGGCTTTGCAAGGATTTACAAATGCCATGAGAAATACAACACACTGCATGGTATTTAGTCTGATTCAAATTCATTTGTATTAAAGTATGTGTTTAGATCGTCCTCTTCTAAAAGTTTCTCAGAATCCATCATGTAAATAACTTTTTTCTCAGAAGTGTTACAAATCTGTTCCAAATGTAATTTCGTAGAGTGGAATGTATACTTGAAGACCTGCTAGCTATAGATTCAGAATGACGGCTAGTCAGATAGATAGTCAATTTAAAGAAACAGTAAACTCCTGTCAAACAATCTAGAACGGATTTTACTCAGGGCAGGTATGCAACATTATTGACAGCCATCTGCCTGAGAGACTGAGTTCACATAGGATCTTACTACAGATGTAGGATCTTAATTTGATCACCCTGTTGCAGAAGAATTTTCCTGAAATGCACAAATTGTTTTACTTGTCGCGTATTTCAGGTTTAAAAAGGCTTCTGAAGTTTGTAATTTCTACTTTGAAATTTAAGACTTGATTTTCCCTTGTGAAAAAATGTATCAACCCCTACAAAAATGTCCATTAATTATAAGCCACATAATAATTCAAAATTCCTGTTGCTGCAGGATTATTTTCCTGCTGTAGCAAAAAGGCTCAAATTAAGATCCTACATCTGTATATGTGTGGAAAGACTCATATATCAATGCTTACAGGACTACATACATTTCAAAACAGTAAATGTAGTCAGATGTCACTAGCTGCCTCCTGATTTTGCTGCAATATTATTGGTGTTTAAAGCAACAGTTACTGACACATCATTAAAATTATATAGTTCATTTTAAGTACGTAGAATTATGGACTATCAACCATCTTGACCCTAGTTTGACAATGCTGACCAGACCGCCAGCGTGTACACGTACATGTTATTCAATCATTTCATTCAAACTGCTTCCATGCGTCAACATGCATCTGCATAGCCAGGCGCTAAAGTAATTGGTTATAAAGACTTGGTTTTATTTTAGACGCTTGATGCACTGCAAGTCCCGCCTCTCCCATCTACCCCATTGGATTTTACGAGCATATGCCCAAGTAGGTGATTGAAAGCTGAACGAGGTCCACACTTCAGTCCAGTTGGAGGCGGTAATGCACCGTAAGGTTGCTTGCCAACCGCCATGTAAATTCCACAGAAGAAGAAGAAGATGACAACGACTGAGTAGAGAACACAGGATTATTTTTGGTCACTCAAAATGGGTCAATATTCTACAAAGATCCAGCAAAAAACATTACCACATGCAATTTCAGGTAACATAACAACCCATGTTAATCTCCCAGGACAAATGAACTAGCAATATCAAGCTAGCTAAATGACCATGAACATGTGCTTCAACCTGTCCCCAATTAAGACAGTTCACAGTTGGATTTGGTATTTTAACCTGCGTGTCATGAATGTGTCTGGTGGGAATAGACAAAATCAACACGAGCACGATGGCGCGCGCGCGCGCGATGAGACGGTTTGGTCGTCATACAAGTCATTTTCGGGAAGCACTTGTCACTCTTACAGTTGCTCTGGTGGAGTGTTGTTGACAAATATTCATTTGCACATTTTCATTTTCTCAAAAGCAATTCCAATAAAAATCTGAAGACCTGGAAAATGTCCTTTTCCGTTTGTTGACAGAGAAAACAGGAAAGCATTGCATGCCTTGGTCCATTAGTTGTCCTGCGAGCAAGGTTCATAACTCTGGAGCGACTGAATACACACACGCACGCACACACACACACACACACGCACGCGCGCGCACGCACGCACGCACGCGCACACACACACACACACACACACACACACACACACACACACACACATACACACACACACAAACAAGTGCATACTCACAGAAACACACACACATAGGCACGTGTTCAC
Source organism: Salvelinus namaycush (assembly GCF_016432855.1). Classification (NCBI taxonomy): domain Eukaryota; kingdom Metazoa; phylum Chordata; class Actinopteri; order Salmoniformes; family Salmonidae; genus Salvelinus; species Salvelinus namaycush. Next base: position 5,399,673 of record NC_052338.1, on the reverse strand, counting down.
ACACAACCCCACACCTATGCAATTCACCATCAACAAGTATTACGAATGAACACATACACCTGGCTTGAGTGTATGCAAACACACACACACACACACACAGTCTTGTACATCTAACCTTGTGGGGGCCAACTATTCAGTCCCATTCAAAACTTTCCCTAACCCCTAACCCTAACCCGTACTCTTACCCTAACCCTAACCTTAACCCTAACCCTAGACCTAATCCTATCTACTAACCCTAAAACGAATCCTAGCTCCTAACCGTAACCCTAAACCTAATTCTAACACTAATTCTAACCTTAACCCTAACCCCCTCGAAATAGCATTTGACCTCATGGGGACTAACAAAATGTCCCCAGTTGGTATTCTTTTGTGTATGTTTACTATTGTTGTGGGGACTTCTGGTCCCCACAAGAATGGTTAAACACACATGCATGCACCCACACACACACACACGCGCGCACACACGCACACACACGCGCACGCACGCATGCACGCACGCACGCACGCACACACGCACGCACGCACACACACACACACACACACACACACACACACCCTTATACACTCACAAACACACACACACACACGTTACTCTCCTGCAGTGCTTTAGGCAGACGTGTCTGGGGTTTATGACAGCTCTATTGTTGGCAGTCATCCCTTCGCCATGGCCACCCTCTTGTTAAAGCAGGGTCAGCAGAGTTTTCGAGCCCTAAAAACCTGAGACAGCACCCCGTGGAAAGTGCTATGGTTGGACATTCTCAGATTTGTATCCGTCTCCATTGTTAATGTTAGTGACTTGGGTCTAAGCTGGGTTTCAGACAGTGGGCCCCAATAAGCGCTTGTTCAGTATCAACACGCACCCACTTAAAATCTGCTCATATTAGGATGATTTATGTTGTGTAGAGCTATAACTTAATGAACACAGGAACCTGCCTGCGTTCCCTATAGCGTTAAAGAATATCCTGCTGCTTTCAAAGCCACAGAGCACTAAGCTGTGCTTTTGAAATGAATAAAATCAGTATCTCTCTCTGTTAATATAAATGTACTTTAATCAAAATAAGACACATTAAGCCTCTGTCACAACACAAAAACTTGATAATGGGTATTTTTTGTTTTTATTTTTTATTTAACTAGGCAATTCAGTTAAGAACAAATTCTTAATTACAATGTCAGCCTACCGGGGAACAGTGGGTTATCTGCCTTGTTCAGGGGCAGAACAACAGATTTTTACCTTGTCAGCTCGGGGATTCAATCCAGCAACCTTTCGCTTACTGGCCAAACTCTCTAATCAATAGGCTACCTGCCGCCCGGTCTGACGGATTAGTAGGTGAGGTTCTGCAGTGCATTCGAATCAGAGGGGATTACCAAAGGGTACATGAGAGCAATGTGTTATGGGTAAAAATGTACCCAGAGACAGTGTGTCCAGCCACATCTTTCCCCATTATGAACCCTTAGTGCCTCATAGGTGTCACCTTCGTGACTTCTGTCGTCCCTCCGGGCGATTTACACAAGCCAAGTATTTCACTGCTGAAGCTGAGGGAGTGAAATCATATCCCTGGCTGCTACCCTGAAACTCCCCCTCAATCCGCTACAGTTGACCCCTTCCAACACTCAAACACCAGACTCTTTCAACATATAAACAGCTTTCTGTGCCACTTATTCAACCGTGTGTGTGTCTGATATTCAGATTAGCAGCGTTGCTAAATGTTCTATCGATACTGCCTGTTTCTGGGGTAGCCCTCTTGTACCATACAGCCAACCTGAGACAACTCACAATAATTAAGCAATAAGGCCAGAGGAGGTGTGATATATCGTCAAGGGTTGTTCTGTGCCTGGACACAAACCCCATGAGGTGCCTTATTGCTATTATAAACTGGTTACCAACGTAAGAGCAGTAAAAATAAATATTTTGTCTTACCCGTGGTATATGGTCTGATATACCACGGCTGTCAGCCAATCAGCATTCAGGGTTTGAAACACCCAGTTTATAATAAAGAATATACATAATCCTTGTCTCAATTGTCTCAAGGCTTAAAAATCATTCTTTAACAAGTGACATCAACAAGGGATCATAGCTTTCAACTAGATGTACCTGGTCATTCTATGTCATTGAAAGAGCAGGTCCCCTTAATGTTTTGAACACTCAGTATATAGCCACCTGTACATCTGAAACATCTGGGAAGATCAAAGCATAATAAAACCCAAGATCAAAAGTCGGTCGATTTACCATGCATTGAGTACTCATGTCACTTACAGTTTTTTTTTTTTACAATCGCTTGGACCCACTTCTCAATACTTAGGTCACTTTTTCAAAACTCTTCACACAGTTCTCCTAACCAACTTTCAGCAGTTCATTTCACATCCAAAATGCACTAAAACGACCAAATCACTTCATACACGTCTCAAATCAACTCATTCTTCCATAACACTAGCAAAGGTTGTCACCCAACAAGCACACTTTGTCACTCATAAAACAATGACCTAAAAAAAACACTAACAACAAGTAGCATTACACAATGTTTTCTTTTGTAATTTCTTTACAAACCAAGAATGACACCTCTCTACTGTTTAGAATCTACTGCAGTGTATGTTACAGGAATGAATCAGACATGATGCAATATGCTTCAATATGTTTTATGTCCTTTTTTGGCATTGAGTGATTCCAAAATACAAGAATTTGTATATACACCATCTACTGATACAGTTACAGTAGCAATGCTAGTCAACCCTGTCTTCTGCATTTGGCCACAGGTTCTCATCCACATCACATCTTATGTCATCTTGGACAATACACCTAGGAAAGAATCTTTTGGCATGCCTGGTCCATCCCTGGCGATCTTCTGCAGATACGTATGTCCAGGCATCCAGCATTCATTGCATCCAGGAGTGACATTTGATCATGTGGATGGTGGTCATAAACCTTCCACCTCCATGAGGAAAATAATTCCTCTGTGGGGTTGAGGAGTGGAGAGTAAGGTGGGAAGAAAAGTGACACCATCCTGGGATGGGCTGCAAACCCTTCTGTGACGGCACGGGAGTGGTGAAATGCCACGTTGTCCCATACAATTACAAACGTCGGCCGATTTCGCCTCACTGCAACCCTTTCCTCACCTGGCACAACCCTTCCATAGAGGTCACCCAGGAATGAAATGAGACGCTCGGTGTTGTACGGCCCAATTAGCGGTTTGTGTAACAGCAATCCATCAGAGGATATTGCTGCACACATTGTGATGTTGGCACCCCTCTGGCCCGGGATATCCACTCTGGCTCTTTTCCCAATCACATTCCTTCCTCGCCGCCGTGTTTTGGCCAAGTTGAAATCAGCCTCATCCACAAAGATGAATATATGGGGTGTTTGCCTTCAATCTCCATGACTATCTAAAATAAATCCACATGGCATCATAAGAGTTAGGCTATTACGGTAGTTTACATTATACCTAAAAACATGCCATTGTGTGCCTCTGCCCTGTTTGGTTTAGTTCAAAACCAGTTCTGTATTTTATATTCATCTTACCTGGACATATTGGTTCCTGAGTTGCTGGACTTGTTCAGAGTTCCTCTCAAAGGGGACAGTGTACAAATGCTTCATCCTGACTTGATGTTGTTTCAGGACTCTAGAAATAGTTGTTATGCTTACATTGTGAATATTTCCAAATGTAATGTTGTCTGCCAACACTGTTCCGAATCTCTGTGAGTTTTATGCCATTGTTTCTGATGACCATATCAACGATTGCAGTTTCCTGCACAGCAGTGAAAATCCTACCTCTCCCGCCTGTGGGAGGTAACCGTTGGGTCCTTAGGAGAAATACAAAAACAATTACACACAAGTGGGTTTGGAGGCTTTGCTCATTTTACTTCTGTAATGTGCAGTTCAGTCAGCTGCCCTTGCAGAATGCACACCTTACCTGTTGTTTTGCCAGAAATGTCTCACAATAGATGCTACTGTTGGGAGTAGCAGATTTGGCTGCACTCTCAGACCAGCCTCTCTCATTGATAGACCATGATTTATAACATGACCAATTATAGTAGCCATAATCTCATCTGAGACTACAGCTCTTGATCTTCCTCTCAGTCCTCTTCCACCACGCATACGTACTCCTCTCCCTCCCCCTCTCCCTCTCCCTCTCCCTCTCCCTCTTCCTCTCCCTCTCCCTCTCCCTCCTCCTCTCCCTCTCACAGCCACTCTTCCTCTGTCAGCCACTTCTCTATCTCTGGCTGGGTCCATGTTTACATTACAGTACAGCATTATTCCTATGTCCCCTTTTGTATAGATGGTCATGAAATTGAAAGACTAACACCTGGGTAGGTGTTCAAATACAATGGGAATCAGCTGTGGTTGGTCTATTTGTTTTGATAGTATTTCATTTTTTAGATTTGGAATATATTTCAATACGGTATTAGTATAGAAATGTAGCAAATTGCTGTCTTATTCAACGTTGTGTTATGTTAGGTTTTGAACTTAAGTTGAACAGTTTTGAAAAGAGTATGTAAACATGTGCAAATTGGCCTGTAGGTACATAAGGTTTTTTGGTGGTGGTCGTGTCTGAGTGAGAAAAGAATTCATGAAATTTGAAAGATGTAGTCATTGAATGCATTTTGTGCCAAAACAATGAAAAAGGATCCACAGTGTAGCCCACATAGACTGCTGTTGTGTTCACGGTGTGAAGAGTTTTGAAAAAGTGACCTAAGTATTGAGAAATGGGTCCTAGCGATTGTAAAAACCTGTAATGCTAAAATGACTCTCCATGGCTGACTGTATGCTACAGTGTTTGTTTGACTGCACAATCAATATGATATTCTATCTATTAATTAAGTGCAGTTTTGATCTTTAGAGAGCTGTCATTCTAACCCAGCAAACCTTCATGAAACAATATGCTAGCTGCACGAAACTACATGTCTTTGTTAGCGTACTTATCCCACACTCTACTTCCTGCATCTCATAGCTAGCTACAGTATGTTAGGCTTCTCTCTGCACAACTACATTACCTCAAAGCATGCAACTCCAGTCTCTTTTGACTGCCCCCAAACAGTGTTGACAGGCTGTGTCTCCAGATATTGCTAGCAGAATGCCCTACTGTTTCTCTTTGCGTGCTAAACTTACAGCACAGTCCATTGCACCTAGTAAAGATCTGTTGTACCCTAGGGTCTTTATTTTGATGTGAGACAAGACTTTTTCTAAGTTCAGAGGGAGTTTACAGATGACTGCTGGGTACCGAATGCCAGTTGAATTCTCTATGAAGTCCATCAATATGACACATACTAACTCCCTGTCTTTATCATACAATGAGGTAGTGTAACAAATGGTGAGGCGGAATAATGTGTTCCTCTGAACTTCTTCTACTGAGGATGGAAAGAGCCATTCACATCACCATACGGGTCAGAGAAATTCAGATCGATGAGGTGCTATATACTTCCTTTACTCTGAGGGCATGCCAAAGTGTCCGTACCTTACTCAAGGTCGATGATGCATTTAGCCAGCGTGTTCATTTCCCTTTTTCTTCAGCAGCAAGTTCTGGAGAAACACAGGCAGCGCAACCAGGAAGTGACCGGTGGAGAAAACCGCGAAAAGAGAGTCAGAGTAAATTAAAATGTTTCATAGGTTCACCAATAATTTATGCTCCAGGGAAAGTCAGTCATTTTCTGATGATACCATGACATTTTACAGAAACTGTAGCACTAAGCTGAATATAAATATACTTTTGAACAGCTCCCAGTGATGTCAGTTCCTGCCACAAAATTGTTGGCTTTATCTCCAGTAAGCCACAGTAAACAGTGAGCTGTTCCTAGTGATGTTGACGTTCTGACCCGCTGTAAGAAGATTATATTATCACTGGACTGGGACTAGTTCTATGGTTTCCCACTCAAGGCCATACTCAACAGTGGATGGCTTATTGCATTGTGAGAGTGGGAATATAATGCTGGTAGGCGTATAAAAAACAGGAAGTAAAAAAACTTGATATAAAGTCATGTCGGCCGTCAGCTAGCCTTCAGCAGCAGCAAAGAATGAGTAGATATTATTATTTTTCTACAGATGTTCTTTAAGGTCCAGCTCGTGTGCTTAGTTGGGTGTGCCTAAAAGCTCTCTTTTCATCAAATTGAAAAGGCTCACCAATTATCGTACGAGAACTACCATCAATCATCACTTGGTTAGGCAAAGATGTGGACAAAATGCTTAGTAGCGGTAGGGAGTTAGGCCTCATATAATAGCAGAGATGACAAAGGTTGGACTTGATTTCCTGTGCTGCACCTTGAACCTGTGATTGGCTCAGTGGGGTCTCACAATCAACCCAGCTTATGAAGCCTTAACTTTACAAGAACAAGATTAGATGGAGACGGGGCTTGGTTCACAGTGCATTTGAAAAGTTGTCAGAACCCTTGACTTTTACCACATTTTGTTACGCTACGATTTTTCCCCCTCATCAATCTACAGTACACACAATACCCCATAATGACAAAGCAAAAACAGGTTTATAGAACATTTTGAAATGTCTAAAAAAAATTACATTTAAATAAATATCACATTTACATAAGTATTCAGACCCTTTAATCTGTACTTTTTTGAAGCACCCCTGGCAGCGACTACAGCCTTGAGTCTTCTTGGGTATGATGCTACAAGCGTGGCACACCTGTATTTGGGGAGTTTTTCACATTCTTCTTTGTAGATCCTCTCAAGCTCTGTCAGGTTGGATGGGGAGCTTGCGTCACTGCACAGCTATTTTCAGGTCTCTCCAGAGAAGTTCGATCGGGTTCAAGTCCGCGCTCTGGGCCACTCAAGGACATTCAGAGACTTGTCCCGAAGCCACTCCTGCATTGTCTTGGCTGTGTGCTTAGGGTTGTTGTCCTGTTGGAAGGTGAACATTTGCCCCAGTCTGTGGTCTTGAGCACTTTGTAGCAGGTTTTCATCAAGGATCTCTCTGTACTTTGCTCCATTCATCTTTCCCTCGATTCTGACAAGTCTCACAGTCCCTGCCCCTGAAAAACATTCCCACAGCATGATGCTGCCACTACCATGCTTCAACGTAGGGATGGTGCCAGGTTTCCTCCAAACCTGACAAAGAGTTCAATATTGGTTTCCTCAAACCAGAGAATCTTGTTTCTCATGGTCTGAGAGTTCTTCAGGTGCCTTTTGGCAAACTTCAAGCGGCTGTCATGTGCCTTTTAGCTGAGGCGTGGCTTCCGTCTGGCCACTCTACCATAAAGGCGTGATTGGTGGAGTGCTGCAGAGATGGTTGTCCTTCAGGAAGGTTCTTCTATCTTGACATAAGAACTTTGGAGTTCTGTCAGAGTGACCATCAGGTTCTTGGTCACCTCCCTGACCAAGGTCCTTTTCCCCCGATTGCTCAGTTTGGCCATGCGGCCAGCTCTAGGAAGTGTCTTGGTGGTTCCAAACGTCTTACATTTAAGAATGATGGAGGTCACTGTGTTCTTGGGGACCTTCAATGCTGCAGACATTTTTTGGTACCCTTCCCCAGATCTGTGTCTCGACACAATCCTATCTCGGAGCTCTACGGACAATTCCTTCAACCTCATGGCTTGGTTTTTGCTCTGACATGCGGTGTCAACTGTGGGATCTTATATAGACAGGTGTGTGCCTTTCCAAATCATGTCCAATCAATTGAATTTACCACAGGTGGACTCAAATCAAGTTGTAGATATATCTCACGGATGATCAATGGAAACAGGATACACCTGAGCTCAATTTCGAGTCTCTTAGCAAAGGGTCTGAATACTTATGTAAATAAAGTATTTCTGTTTATTTGTTTTAATACAGTACATTTTCAACATTTCCCAAAAACTATTTTTGCTTCGTCATTATGGGGTATAGTGTGTAGATTGATGCGAATTTTGTATTTTTTTAATCCATTTTAGAATAAGGCTGTAATGTTACAAATTGTGGAAAAAAGTCAAGGGGTCTGAATACTTTCCGAATGCACTGTATTACACCAGGAGGATATGAGGATATGACAAACCCTAACTGCGGTTTTCAGAACTCTACTAAATGGAAGTGAACCTGATGAGGTGACTGGTGATAAATGCACAGGGACAGCTGGATTCGGACATACCAAGCATGATGACACTGGGTCAGAGTTCACCTAAGCTGGAGCCAATAGAATTGGAATTGGTAGACTGAATCATTGCTCCAGTATCTATTAAAAATAAATAGTAAGAGGAAGAAATGTCAGCTGATTTCACATAGAAGTTTCTAGACTACAGTATACAACTAATGACTTTGCAGCTGGCTAGATGAGTTTCTAGAGTATATAACTAATGACTACATAGCTAGATGTGATATGGCAGTGTGCTGATACACAAGAATTTGGACATTATTGATCGAAGGTCCCTATGGATAGTCCCATCGTTATGACTCAGTCATTCCTAAGGCACCACAACAATCTCCCGCAAGTTTAGAGCTTCAGTGGAGGTCACAGTGAGGTTATGACCTCGGGGCAGCAGGAGTTTGCTCCTCCAGCCACCCGTCTACATTCCCCCTTATGCAGGTTATTATGCGGGTATGTAGGGGCCAGATAGAAATCAGGTTACTGCCGAGTGCTCATTCATCAGGGCAATGATGAGAGCCACATGATAAACATCACCAGATGCCATTGATCAACCACAATACCAGGATGATAAAGTCTCTGGGAGAACCGGGAGAACTCAAACCCAACATTAAAAGATGGAGGAAAAGGAGAAGAGGAGGACACTGGATACCCAGTAGAGAGGATGTCTGACCTAAGACTTATTGGCACAAATCAGTCCAGTCATTCCACTGCTAAACTGACCCAGGGACCAGAAGCAGATTTATGGATTAGGAGTATTGCTTTACCATTACCATGGAAGCCCCCCATTAATTTACTCTTAAAAAACATATTTTCCCCCCCTAAGGCCAGCTTGTCTTTAACTCTGATTTCTGCATGCCCTTTGTATAAATAACTAACTTAATATCTTAGCCTCATGCAGAGAAACTGTATTTTATTATAAAAAAAAAAAAAGATTTACAAAAATTCCTTTGTGGGATTCCAATTGAGTTTAAGACTTCAGTAACTGTGGCGTTATCTTTTGCCTGCTGTGAACCGCTGCTATGTGAGAAAACGCGTCGGTGATCAAACAGAGCCTCACAAGGCCAGCTTTTGTTCTGGAGCCAATGTTGAGGGCAACCGCTCCTCACATCTCAGTGAGAGGAGAGAGAGGGAAATGGGAAACGAGAGGAGAGGAGAAGGGCAGAGAAGTGAAGAGAGATGAAGAGGGAAGAGAGTAAAGGGCAGATAAGGAAGATGAGAAAGAAGGAGGAGATGAGAGGAGAGAGGGAGCAAGGGAGGGGAAATAAAGGAAGGAAGGAGGAATGTAATAGAGAGAATATGAGCAGGAAGAAAGGTGGGGAAGGAGGGAGGAGAGAGTGAAGGATTGCAGAGGGGAGAAGATGGGCAGATAAAAAATAATGGTAAAGATTAGAGCGAGAAGATAGAGAGAAAGGCAGGAGCCATGTGAAAAGAGGAAATGAGATGGGTAGGAAAGGAGACATAGGCCACAGTCAAGACCAATGTTTATCCCTCACTTCACCCTTGGTTGCTGTTGCTCCATATCACCAGTGTCTGTGAGAGGTTGGTAAACTACTCTCTTAGAAAAGAAGGTGCTACTTAGAACCATAAAGGGTTCTTCAATTGTGCCAATAGGAGAGCCCTCTTTTTGGTTCCAAGTGGAACCCTTTCACTAATACAAGATTCTACGTGGAACCCTTTCACCACTAAAAGGTTCTAAGTATAACAGTTTTCAACACCAAAGGAATCTACCTGAAACCAAAAAGGTTTCTGCAGGGACAAAAACAAATGACCATTTTTTCTAAAAGTGTACAGCACAAATGTCAAAACCAAAAGCCACTTACAGCGTGTAAATCCCTTAGTGTAAGTCCCACCTCAGCGTCTCTGCCATAGTTCTGGACAATGTGTGAAGCCTAGAGCCTGGCAAATGTCTGGTTTTCTACCAAAATACACAGCCGGCCCCCTGTGTTCTGCTAAAAATGAGACAGGAGGATTGGAATCCGACAACCAAACCATATTTTTCTCTCTCTCACATCTCAGACCTTTTATTTTTCACACTTGGAAGAGGCTGTTTTCAGAAACCTGAGCTTGTTACGCATATAATCTGTGATCAGATGTCTTGTTGACATGTGCACCTATCACCTAAGACCTGCACTAGCAAGTTCAGCAATGCCGCGCCAAAATTCCCACCTTCAATAACATAAATCTTGCTGCTCGAGAACGCTCGAGAACACATGAAAGGCAAAGGTTGTCTAGGAGGGAGACATATTTTCAGCTCAACATGTCTGTTGTTCTATTCAGCTGCTCTTTAGCCCATTCCAGGCCTGTTCATTTCTGGATGGCTGGTATTCCCCTTCCCTTAGATCTGGATCTCAGTAAAAAAAAAGGCTTCACCCATAGGCAAGTGAGCGCCAAACATTTTAATGGCCACCTTGGCGCCAGACAAATTCGAGCATTGCTAATCTCTCAGACAAAACCAATATTTTGCTTTTGCAGCCAGCTAAAATGGCTCCTTTCAATTAGTTTAATTCTGCAGCGTGTTTATGTCGTTGTTTTTTATTCTTCTTTGCCTTTCTCTTTTCACCTTAGTGCTTAGGTGCATTTGCCTCTAAACTATGTTCATTGTTGTGGAGAAAAATGACAGTCTGCACTACGGGCAGATGAATAGTGGAGGGGTTGGTGCTGGGTGTCAACTCCTTCGGTTGCCATGGCCCGTTTTGGGTTGTCGTGATGCCTGCTACCCGAAAAGGGGATCGGTTGTTTGTGTTGGCCATCCAGGACCTGTCTGGACAGTCTCGTAGACAGACCATAATGCAACGGTACACTGAATATTTTCCCAAACGTCAAAGCAAGCCAAAGCTAAGAACAGATTCTGCTTTCATAAACCATTGCTCAGCGTTATGAATGTTTGGAGAAGCTTCATGGCGAGCGTAAACGCCTCTCACTTTGCTCACAGAGGTACATTTTAAGGGATGTATTGTTGAGGGTGTAAAATACAATTCCATGCAATTTTTTCCCCTGAACATCCTGCTCTCTATATATTTAAATGTTTTATTTGAAATATATAGAAATGTAAATGTTTTAATTTTATCTGTTAGTCATCCAGTGAAATAACATGTCCTCCACTTCAAAAGTAATTGACAAAAATCTAATTGAGCCATTAAAGCCAAATTTATAAACAATAATCAAGGCGTACAATGCCAGAGCTTGGTGGCTAGAAATAAACAAAGACCAACTCAGTGTCTGCTGTTTTTTGCTAGAATATCGTCAGTGAAGAGACACTTATGAGAAAGAAAAACGCCTCTTTGATAAACAAATGAACTAATTGAATTGGGTGGAATGCCACTTTGCTTTTTGTCTTTGAGTAATATACGTAGTTTACACTGCACACCTACACGTGAGATTCTATGTTGATGCGTGTGTGTATGTTTCTATGCAAGCACGTGCGCATATCTATGCACATGTGCGTGCGGCATGTGTGCACACACACACACGTGTGTGTATGTTAGACTAGTGTCTTTCTGTGTGTCTACGCTTGTATTCTCCCACATATTGGATCACTCAGGTCCAGACTTGTGGTTCCAGTGTGGAAACAATGAGTAAACAGAGCATAGTAGAGTTGGAAGGAAGGGTGGGCCGCCTTAAAGCAACTGTATAACAGTGGACGTCTATGAGGGGAGCTGGGACAGGTTCAGCGCCTGCACAATGGACACCCTATGCTTCCCACTGAGATCCATAGGCCAGATTATCTGACATTCCACATCTGGAAACAGTTGAGACTAGGAGAGCTGCATCTGCTGAGAAATACACAGACATTTAGGACAAAGTGACTGACTTGATGCTACATTGTATGTCGTTGTGTGCTGGAGTGCGTCTGGTGCACGGGATGTGTGTGCGGTGCAATAGGGTTTTGCCGACATGTAAATGTGTGTACGTACGTGGAAACGCTGTCGTATACCAATCGAACAAGAGGGATACATTTGCGCATGCTGTGTCTGTCTGTCCGTCATCCGTCTGTCCGCTTCTCTGCGTGTGTTCCGCTGCGTGCGCGCATGTTTGTGCGTGTTAACAGCAGTTGGCTAATGTGCCCCAAGTGCTTCTTCCTGTGTCAATAATCAGATGACTCCTGCCCTGATAAAGATACCTGACGGTAACCTGCGCACGGTTACATCAGGATCCTAACATCATTTCAGACTTAACATTTCATTTCCATCCCCTTCCTGCATGAGCTCTGTACTGCTTAGGTAGGAGCTTTAATCCAGTTGTACTGTTCTCTTGTTACATAATTACCTGGGTTTTTTTTCGGTGAAATGTAACAATGCTTGCTAAATCTCCACAATCCTCACTCTTCCCCTCTCTACTCCGCTCTTGTCCAATGGGGAGCGTAATCCTCAGAGACTATTCCTGCCAAGCGATTAAAAAAGCAATGACAAATGCAGGTTATTATGAAATGTGTGAAATCAAGTGGAGAGGCACAATGTTCCGCGCAGATGTCCTCCTTAGTCATGATGATGCATACACACACACACACGCGCATACACGCACACACACACACACACAGAGAGCAACCTTAATCAAATCCCACATAGATGCCATTGTAACATTGATACGTTCAGTATCATTCCTTAACAGACTCTCCCCATCTTCTCTGTGTGAATTTTCATATAGGAGTTCTCTGATGTCTCCTTCCCCTGTCAGTCCATGACGTGAGCTGAGTGCGTTTGCAGCCTCAGAGGATGATTCATGTGTCCACATTAAAAGCAGTTTGGTAATCATCAACCACTCCAGAAACATCCATCAATTAAAAGGAGGTGTCAGCGTTTCATACCGGTTTTAATGTGGAGCCTCCGTTTGGTTTTCAATTGGTTCCGTAATGACTGCTTCCCAGGGTCATTGCAGCAGGTAGATATTCACCAAGTAGAATCAAAAAACCCCAAAGGAATTTAGTTCTGGGTGATTTCTTTCCTTTTTATTATGACTTTGGAAAGTGTGTGCTTTTGCATACAATCAACTGTAGTATGCAATACAGTATGTACAGTCAGGTCCAAAATTATTGCCAGCCTTGGTAAAGATGAGGGCAATTCAACAGTAACGGAATTATGCTGAAACTCTGATTTTTCACTTTCAAAAACATATTTCAAAGTTTAACAAACCATACAACTATGCACAATGACTACTTTGAACAATTTACATAGTAAATACTTTTTTTTTTTTAAAGCATTTACTGGAAAAACTATGTAGATGCAAAGTTTGGGAACAGAATTATGGCAAATACTCCCCCAGTTTCGTTCTGTTACTAAACTTTTTATCTGCACAGTTCTTCCTGTAAATGTGTTTTTGTACAATTTTCAGTGGAAATTGTTAAAAGCATTCCTTGTGCATAGTGTTGTATGCTTTGTTAAACTTTGAAATCAGTGTTTTTTTGTTTGGTAAACCTTTTTAAAGTGTCTTAGCGTAATTCCGTTTCCATGGAATTGCCCATGAGCAAAAAATACTGTATAAAATATCGAAAAAAATACTGAGCTTGATTTTATGCCAATTTTTTTTTACAATTCTATTCTAATTATAATACATTTTTTCCATAGAAATACATTTAGTTCAACAAAATGATTTATTTCTAGAAAAGATAGGATTCAAAAGTATTGGCACCCCTATTTTAAGTACCTCACCTTGCGAGGATGACTGCAATGAGCATTTTTCTAAAATGTTTTATGAGATTGGAGAACACATTGGGAGGGATCTTAGGCCATTCCTCCCGACAGAATCTTTCCAGATGCTTGATATCCTTCATCTGCGCTTATGGACTGTCCTCTTCAATTCAAACCATATTTTTTTAATGGGGTTAAAGTCCGGAGACTAAGATGGCGATTTTTAAATGTTGATTTAACCATTTCTTTGTGGATTTTGATGTGTGCTTAGGGTTTGTATTTGTATTTATTATGGATCCCCAGCAGCCACTCCTCCTGGGGTGCAGCAAAATTAAGGCAGTTTATACAATTTAAAAAACATTACAATACATTCACAGATTTCACAACACACTTTGTGCCCTCAGGTCCTTACTCCACAGCTTCCACATATCTACAGTACAAAATCCATGTGTACATGTGTGTATAGTGTGTATGTTATCGTGTGTGTGTGTGTGTGTGTGTGTGTGTGTGTGTGTGTGTGTGTGTGTGTGTGTGTGTGTGTGTGTGTGTGTGTGTGTGTGTGTGTGTGTGTGTGTGTGTGTGTGTGTGTGTGTGTGTGTCTGTGCCTATGTTTGTGTTGCTTCACCGTCCCCGCTGTTCCTATAAGGTGTTTTTTTAATCTGTTTTTTCAATCAAATTTTACTGCTCGCATGAGTTACTTAATGTGGAATTGAGTTCCATGTAGTCATGGCACTATGTAATACTGTGTGCCTTCCTTAGTCTGTCCTGGGCTTGGGGATTGTGAAGAGACCTCTGGTGGCATGTCATGTGGGGTATGCATGGGTGTCTGAGCTTTGCGCCAGTTGTTCAAAGAGACAGCTCGGTGCATTCAACATGTCAATACCTCTCACAAATACAAGTAGTGATGAAGTCAATCTCTCCTCCACTTTGAGCCAGGAGAGATTGACATGCATATTATTAATAATAGCTCTCTGTGTGCATCCAAGGGCCAGCCGTGCTGCCCTGTTCTGAACCAATTGCAATTTTCCTAAGTCCTTTTTTGTGGCACCTGACCACACGACTGAGCAGTAGTCCAGATGAAACAAAACTAGGACCTGCCTTGTTGATAGTGCTGTTAAGAATGCAGAGCAGCGCTTTATTTTGGACATACTTCGGGTTATTGTCTTGCTGGAAGATACACTTGTGGCCAAGTTTCACAGAGACAGACAGATTTTTTTGGCTAAAATGTCCTGGTACTAGGTAAAGTTCATAGTGCCGTTGTCCTTAACAAGGGCCCCGGAACCAGTGGAAGCAAAATATCCCCGTATCATCAAAGATCCACCACCATATTTTACAGTATGTATGGGGTTATTTTCTTCATATGCATTTTTCTGTCAATGCCACACCCACAACTGTGGTCATGATTCCACTACAGTTCAATCGTTGTCCACTGCGTATCAGAATGATTTGGTAAAATGTTAAGGCAGTACATTAAAACCTAATTTACCGTGGATACAGTGCATCCTGTTCCTAAACATAGCAACCCAACATTGTGTATTCATCTCTATGTATTCAGAGTGAATCTGTCCTCTCAGTCTAACATTCTGACATTCATTGCCGTCTATGAAAACGCTCGGAAATTTGCCTTTCAAATAAGCCTGTCGCTGCTCTGAGAAGTCACATGTGACTCTGTGCTGCTCTGAAAGTCACAGTCACATGTCGTACTCGCCTGCCGTTTGCCGCTTGGTGCTGTTAACCATGAAGCACATGCCCAGGGTTCACATTCTCCACGGCTAATTGAAGTCATTCTTGAGTAATATCCCAAATCAACTGTTTCCTCTTGACCATTTGAGTCATAATCGGAAGCATGGGAAATGAATGGACCCAAGGGTTTGATTTTGAACATTTGGGTCTTAGAACGCATTTATGTGTCGTGGTCTTCGATTATGGTTCATGTTGTTTGTACTTTGAGACACGCAAGTTAATATAAATCGTCCGACATGGACCTTGTTTCTTTCACCATGTATAGCTCTTTATGGATTTGTGGTCAAGTATTTAAGTATTGTGTTGGGAGGGTATGTAGACTATAGGGTTGGGAACATGGTTGCTGTAGCACACGTTTTTCTCAATGACAACCCTTTGATGTCTAGTTCTATACTTTTAGGAAGTTACTTAGGGTCCTGTCCTAGAGAGGAAATGCATGTTTAGGAACCCCCTCCGAAGAATGACAAAGGCTACTTATACATATTTACAAATTGGGTGGGGGAATTTCCATGTGGAGTTGATAAACATCAACAAACAGGGCACTGACAGCTGTCAGTGTAGCTAGCTAGCATGCTAACCTTATCTAGTTAGCTATTTTTGACTTCGCCATCTATTGTAATCTCCAACGTTTTGGAATCTTCCATAAATGGCGGCCGCGAATCCGTCATAGAAAGAGTTTGAAAGAATTAGATGAAGCTCCGGTAATATGGATAACTATTTAGATAGCTGATATGCATTTTTCTACATTGTAATGGACACACGGCAACCTTTGGTAGGTAGGCTGCTGGGAGGCTTTGGCCAAGTCAGCCCGTGCTCATGGTTCTCACAGAGGAAGTGAAATGATAGGCTACAGTGTCTTTGCTGGTGATCATGCACACCGCAAATGACATATAAGTTCCTTGAATTGTATTTTTATTATCTGGTAAGACACTTGTGGTTTCTAGCTAACATGACACCAATCCAAGCAGTGGAGTGTGTAGTGAAGCAGAACTTTAGTGGTCAAAACCATTCATCTTGGGTGACGGGGGAGCGGGTTTTATATTATGCAATTATAGCATTTATAAAATGGTCACATGACAGTGTGCAAAGTTGTCATCAAGGCAAAGGGTGGCTACTTTGAAGAATCTCAAAACTCAAATATATTTTGATTTGTTTAACACTTTTTTGGTTACTACATGATTCCATATGTGTTATTTCATTATTCTACAATGTAGAACATAGTAAAAATATAGGAAAAACCCTTGAATGAGTAGGCGTATCCAAACTTTTGACTGGTACTGTACATTTTTTATTATACAAACTAGATAAAAAAGACGTGAAAATTGACAAATTACCCAATGGATTATGTTCATTTTCTGATTAAAAAACTATTTTAATTTGCTCCATGACCCGGCCAAGTGGACACAAGGCTGTTTGGCTCATCTCAGTCACGAAAAGGAATAACTTAGCAGTTGTTTCTGATTAATAAACAATGCCATGCTGGTGGGTGGTAAAATTATTTGTATGTCATATCAGGAAAAGACATCACATTCACACAGATTTGCACGAAGTGGTCACTTCGGATTTGTTACTTCAAGCCCAAATATATCATACTTTGACTAAAACAATTATCTATTTACTTAAATGGTTGTGCAACATCATGGGTTCAATCTGGCCATTGTCTTTCAGCTCAAAAAAAGTGCATTTCTACTGGTGTGGCCATTTAAGATGACTGGCAGTATTTGCTCTTGGCCTGTACAGACAAGGCACTTGAGTTGAAGACAGGTAACATTGCCCAGGTGGACAAAATGTCAACTGAAACCAGTAAAGTTCCAGATATATGTCTGGGAAACCCTGTGGACCAGTATTCTGTCAAGTCAGATACTTTTTCAAGTAGGCTATAACTTTGAGGATCAGCTCATCGCAGTAAGATGAGTGCACTTTCCTGGAGAACAATATAAATGGATTACAGTAAGTATTTGCTGGCATGGATCCATGTAAAAAAGCCTGCCAGTAAAGGTAGGAACTCAATAATGCTGTCATTCTCTGAGAAAAACATCCTTTCCCTCTCCCCTTGGTTGGCTACACAGTATCAAGCAGTTCTATTAACAAAGCAAATAGGGTTGGGACTGGTTTGTGGATTTTCACAGGCTCATTTATTTTACAGTCTTGGATCAGATGGATGTTTTTCTTCTCTGCCTGCAATAAACAATTGCTTTGGAGTTTATCTACAAAGACTGGTTGCCTCTGAGCTTGGTTTAATCATTAATGGTGTGCTGTTTCAGTGCATAAGCAGGTTGTTATGAGAATAATGAAAGCCTGCTTCTCTCTCTCACACACACACACACACACACACACACACACACACACACACACACACACACACACACACACACACACACACACACACACACACACACACACACACACACACACACACACACACACACACACACACACACACACACACACCAAGAAAAAACAAAACAGATATAAAACTGCTTTTGGATGCAAGATAATTTCAAAGACAAAATGGCAGTGACATCTCCCAGCCTGTTTATTGGATGAATGGAATGACAGTCACTTGTGACTCATCGAGGCGCCCGAGCTTGTCATTTTCACATGGGAAACAACACCAGCATCTAGAACAAATGCAGGAGAGGAGATTGATTTGTTTGCCAATGTTTCTGATCCATTAAGCTTGTCTGCCAGTGCTTTTGTGTTTCCTCTGTCTCTTCCCCCACACACCTGCTATCTTACAGGCCATTAGTCTGCTTCAGACAGGAAAGATGGTACACATTGTCTCTGGGCTCGTCTCGTTGAAGTCATCCATCTTGTGTCTAGCTGGTGTCTGTGGCGCGCCTGGCTGAATTATAGTACAGCCTGCAAATCACTGTTTAGGTATAGCACTCATTATTGTGTTTGCTCACTGAGGTGTTTGGCAAGCTTCCTTTTGTAAAGCATAGAGTTATGGTGTGATAAAGAGAGAGTGAGGTGGCACTGAGTGTGGCTCTGAAAGGTAGGGTGATAACGTATCTTAGAGGTGTCTAAGGTACCTCTCACTTTCATTGAAAGTAAACAGACTAAGGAGATATTCAATAGTCACTACAGTGCCTTTGTGTTACAAAGTGGGATTAAGTCTCTAAGCGCTTTCCACACCTGGATTGTTCAACATTTGCCAGTTATTATTTTCAAAATTCTTCAGACTCTGTCAAATTGGCTGCAAATCATTGCTAGACAACCATTTTCAGGTCTCGCCACAGATCTTCAAGCATATTTAAGTCAAAACTGCAACTCGGCCACTCAGGAACATTCACTGTCTTCTTGGTAAGCAACTCCAGCGTAGATTTGGCCTTGTGTTTAAGGTTATTGTCCTGTTGAAATGTGAATTCATCTCCCAGCGTCTGTTGGAAAGCAAACTGAACCATGTTTTTCTCTAGGATTTTGCTTGTGCTTAGCTCCATTCCGTTTCTTTTTTATCCTGAAAAACTTCAAAGTTCTTAACGATTACAAGCATACCCATAACATGATGCAGCCACCACTATGCTTGAAAATATGGAGAGTGATACTCAGTAATGTGTTATATTGGATTTCCCCCAAATATAACGCTTTGTATTCAGGACAAAAAGATAATTGCTTTGGCACATTTTTTGCAGTATTATTTTAGTGCCTTATTGCAAACAGGATGCATGTTTTGGGATATTTGTATTCTGTGCAGGCTTCCTTCTTTCCATTCTGTCAATTAGGTTAGTATTGTGGAGTAACTAAAATGTTGTTAATCCATCCTCAGTGTTCTCCTATCACAGCCATTAAACTATGTAACTGCTTTAAAGTCACCATTGGCCTTCCTCTATGGCAAAGGTACTGCAGGAAAAGTGTCCCTATACAGTGCCTTCAGAAAGCATTCACTTCCCTTAAGTTCCCCCACATTTTGTTGTGTTACAGCCTGCATTTAAAATGTATTAAATTGAGATTGTTTGCCACTGGCCAACACACAATACCCCATACTGTCAAGGTGGAAGTATGTTTTTTGAAACTTTTACAAAGTAATAAAACATGAAACGTTGAAATGTTTTGAGTCAATAATTATTCAACCCCTTTGTTATGGCAAGCCTAAATAGGTTCAGGAGTAAAGATTTGCTTAACAAGTCACATAATAAGTTGCATGGACTCACTCTGTGTGCAATAATAGTGTTTAACATGATTTTTGAATGACCTCATCTCTGTACCCCACACATACAATTATTTGTAAGGTCCTCCAGTTGAGCAGTGCGTTTCAAACACAGATCCAACCACAAAGACCCTTTGAGCATGGTGAAGTTATTGATTACACATTGGAGGGTGTATCAATACACCCAGTCACTACAAAGATACAGTCGTTCTTCCTAACTCCATGGACAGATATGTTTCCATAGCAATTACATTGGTGCATGTGTGCATGTCAAGGCTTTAGGTTGATGATGTCAAAGATCCTGGCATAGCAAGATGTTTGCCCACAGTGGCCTCTGCTGGGTGGCAGTTGAACTACACCCAGGGGTTAAAACATAATGGTTTGGTGCTCATGAAATCGTTGACAACAAAGTCTTACCAAGAAAAGGAGCTGAATCCTCTATTTAAAAAAAAAAATTGAATTTGAATGAATCAGTCATTGTGAATATGGATCCTGAAACAACAACCAAAATAGTAGATACCATATTCCCATTATAGTTGATCAAAGATGGATATCTAAGCCATTATAATTCAGCTATAAATCCTGGTTAATATGACTCAGCAGTGTGGGAAGAGAAACAATCCTAGTTTCAAAGACACATGTGAAAACAGAACTGGTTTCAAATAGTATTTATGTTCTTTCAAATGAACAAGCTGCACTTGATTGAGCTTGCCTGGTGCAATGGAACCAATGACAGAATGATTAGTGCAAACCCCACCCATCTGGCACTCCAGGCTGGCTCAATTAAATGCTCAAAGTATTTAAAAGAAATTTGGTAGAGCATGGCACTTGCAATACCAGGGATGTGGGTTCGATTCCCATGGGGGACCAGTACAAAAAAGTATGAAAATGTATGCACTAAGTACTGTGCAAAATGTATGCACTCAGTTGCTTTAGATAAGAGTGTCTGCTAAATGACAAAAACGTCAAAATGTATTTGTACCCAGGTCTGGTTGGAACCAACATCGACAACAAACCAAAAGTACCAGGCATTTACTCAAAATCTCAGCCTCTAAAAGAGTATCTGAGAACATCCGTTATGACTAACATTTTATATGGAAACCTCGTTACATTCATAGACTTCATCGAGAGAAAGGAAACTCGAATGAACCTGTCTTTGAAACGTCACTCTCCCAACCTCAAATGACATTTCAAAAGTCCCATGACTTTATTAAGCGCAATAGTACATGCATGCGCTGTTTTCGCTTCGTTCCTAGTTTTATTTTTTAAATTTTTTTTAAATGTAATTTTTAGCATCAGGCTCTAGGAGGCTGGGGGAGACCAAGCACTTTTATATTCCCCACAGAGCAAGTATATAAAATGATAGCATTTAATTCATCTATATTAAGTGGTGTAATGCAGCTTAGAGTCAGTGTGTGGTTCTATGTTGAAAAGTATTACATTTCACAGAGTAACGGAAAGCCTTTCATGTCGCAAATTGGCCAAAGTAAGCGCTTACGCTAAGCAACACTTTGCCAGAATATCATATGGCAGACATTATTTCACATGAGCGCACTTGAAAGCTTTCCTTGGAACTTAGAAATCTTTAATCTTTGAATCCAATTTTCTGTAACATGAATACCACGGAGAGAAAAAAGGACACCAATAAAGTAGTAGAATACTGGGTATATTGGACACAGACTGCACTGCTTGTCAATTTGACAGTTCACTGTTGATGCCAAAGTCAAGCAGACCCCCCCAGATATATTCAATTAACAAGTAAATCCGAGCAAAATTCTTGTGACACATGAATCAGTTTATCCAGCTCGGTAGATTACATTTATCGCATCCAGAATCGCTCTTCTCTTTTTTATTTTTATTTTTTATTTTTTAACATAGTAGCTAAAAAAAACATGCATCTGGCAAGAACACGTTTTGTTGTTTGTTTCTATATTCCTAAGTAATTCTGCATTATTTCCTAGTAGATATTAACTTAAGTACTTAGCTAAATCATTTCCAATCTACCCGGAGAAGTTCCCATTAGGTCAGACAAGGCCCCGGTCCAATCACCATCAAATGACTCTACTATGACATCACCATACTCCCCCCTGCTCGTGTCATTGCGGTCGGTACCAATTCTAATTCCATGGTTTGGACCTTGGAGTTCTCAAACCAGCAGGGCCTCTCCACATTGTCCAACATTGGAAAAACCTAATCCTTTAAATGTTTTTTTCTCTCTCTCTCTCTCTCTCTCTCTCTCTCTCTCTCTCTCTCTCTCTCTCTCTCTCTCTCTCTCTCTCTCTCTCTCTCTCTCTCTCTCTCTCTCTCTCTCTCTCTCTCTCTCTCTCTCTCTCTCTCTCTCTCTCTCTCTCTCTCTCTCTCTCTCTCTCTCTCTCTCTCTCTCTCACTCACTCACTCACTCACTCACTCACTCACTCACTCACTCACTCACTCACTCACTCACTCACTCACTCACTCACATCTCCCTCTCTCCCTTCCTCCCTCCCTCCCCTCCTTGCTGTGTCAGAATGAATGTCCCCTTTCTGAAGAGGATTGTGATAGAACCTGACATTAGAGGCTCAAATCGCCCCCAAATTAGATAAAGGTAGTTTATTTTGACTGCACACTCCAGTCCACAGTGCTTACTGTATAATGTTCAGCACAGTACAACACGTCTCTAATGACACACGTGGGCGACGAAGTTGAAGATAATCACTGTCATTTGGTGTTAGAGTTGACTTTGGGATAATAACTTAAGGTCGAGCCTCCACTGGTGGTAAAGGGTGATGAACAAGAGCTTGTACAGTGGGAGTGTGGGGGGTGTACTGTCTCATAGCTCCCAAACACTATGTGCAGGGTTTAGCTAATACACTACATCATGGGAACCACAACGAATGGCCATTCACTTTTATTCACCTGATCCTTTCTGACTTGGAAGCTCCCATGATAGATGTGTGTTGTCATTGCTTGTTATTAGTTCATTTATTGGTTTGATAGCCAGTTAGTGTATTTGAGTACTAGTCTGCCCCAGAAGTCAGGTCAAATAGTTTTTTCTCCCACTCCTGTTGTCAGAGATGATGTTTAGTAAGTGTTGTCAGTTCTTGTTTGAAGTACTCTTGTTTCTGTAGAGGCATCCGTGCCTAGTGAATGTTTCTGACGTATAAGAGAGAGAGAGGAGAGAGGAGAGAGGAGAGAGGAGAGAGTAAGTAGTTGAGAGAGATGCCTCACCCTACTAGAATCATCAACCAAGGTGGGCCTACAGTAGCACCTACATCTTCTGCACAGATTCAGCCAGACCTGGGCCTTGACAGTGAATCTCAGTAAGACAAAAATAATGGTGTTCCAAAAAAGGTCCAGTCGCCAGGACCACAAATACAAATTCCATCTAGACACCGTTGCCCTAGAGCACACAAAAACCTATACATACCTTGGCCTAAACATCAGCGCCACATGTAACTTCCACAAAGCTGTGAACGAGCTGAGAGACAAGGCAAGAAGGGCCTTCTATGCCATCAAAAGGAACATAAAATTCAACATACCAATTAGGATCTGGCAAAAAATACTTGAATCAGTTATAGAATCCATTGCCCTTTATGGTTGTGAGGTCTGGGGTCCGCTCACCAACCAAGAATTCACAAAATGGGACGAACGCATAAAGAATTCAGCAAAAATGTCCTCCGTGTACAACATAAAACACCAAATAATGCATGCAGAGCAGAATTAGACACATACCCGCTAATTATCAAAATCCAGAAAAGAGCCGTTAAATTCTACAACCACCTAAAAGGAAGCGATTCCCAAACCTTCCATAACAAAGCCAGAGAGATGAACTGGGAGACGAGTCCCCTAAGCAAGCTGGTCCTGGGGCTCTGTTCACAAACACAAACAGACCCCACAGAGCCCCAGGACAGCAACACAATTAGACCCAACCAAATCATTGCAAAACAAAAAGATAATTACTTGACACATTGGAAAGAATTATCAAAAAAACTAAGCAAACTAGAATGCTATTTGACCCTAAACAGAAAGTACACAGTGACAGAATACCTGACCTTTGTGACTGACGAAGTGAGCATAGCCATGCTATTAAGAAAGGCCGTGGTAGGCAGACCTGGCTCTCAAGAGAAGACAGGCCATGTGCACATGGCCCACAAAATGAGGTGGAAACTGAGCTGCACTTCCTAACCTCCTGCCAAATGTATGACCATATTAGTAACACATATTTCCCTCAGGTTACACAGATCCACAAAGAATTCCAAAACAAACCCAGTTTTGATAAACTCCCATATCTACCGGGTGAAATACCACAGTGTGCCATCACAGCAGCAAGATTTGTGACTTGTTGCCGCAAGAAAAGGGCAACCAGTGAAGAACAAACACCATTGTAAATACAACCCATATTTATGTTTATTTATTTTCCCTTTTGTACTTTGACTATTTGCACATCACAACAACACTCTATATAGACATAATATGACATTTGAAATGTCTTTATTCTTTTGGAACTTCTGTGAGTGTAATGTTTACTGTTAATTTGTATTGTATATTTCACTTATGTTTATTATCTATTTCACTTGCTTTGGCAACGTTAACATATGTTTCCCATGCCAATAAAGCCCTTTAATTGAATTCAGAGAGAGAGAGAGAGAGAGAGCGAAGGAGAGAGAGAGTGAGCTTTTTAAAATAAGTATCACTGCATCCTGTATCAAATGTTTGGCTGGTCCGCATTAAAAGTCTCTTAGATCACTTCATTACTCCCTTTTAGTTTACAAAGTTCTACTATACAAGCTTCCGACTTAGCTAACTTTGTTGTTAAAGTATAAAAACATGAGATACCAAACCCATTCGCAGGGTTGCTTAACTCTTGAGATTCCTCGGGTCTCCACCGAACTAGGTAAATCCGTTTTTCATTTTTAACACTCCACATTTTTGGAATCACTTACAGAAATCACTAGATTTGGATTCCCTAGTGCCACTAGGGCAGTTTAAAACCCTGATAAATGAGTTCACAGAGGTGTGCAATTGTTTTGATTGACTTACATTTTTTGTTTATGATGCCTGTGATTTTTGTGATGTTCTAATGTAATGTATTTGTTATTGTATCTTGTTCTTCTGTCTTGTATCTTGTCGTTTTCTATTTTATTTTCTGTTCTCAGGGCACCATTGAAAATGAGACCCTGGTCTCAATTGGGCTCCCCCGATGAAATAAAACAGAACAAATATTATTTGTGGCGGTGACTCAATACAGTACCAGTGATTACAACAGAAAGCAGAGTCACACTGTGACACACTGTGGGTGTCACAGTAGAATAATTGGTGCAGGGGAATCAGAGTGAAGTGACACACAGACATTGGTACACACAGGCTCTGGCAAATGGGCAGGCATGTAGGCAGGCGAACAGACAGACAAACAGACTGACAGACACACACACACTGCCAATCTATTCATTTCTATCACACACACACTCTCTCGCTCCATCCCTTTGATTCTCCCTCCATCAGCCCATTTGTTCCAGTGGTGTTTTGGAACACTGCAGCCTGAAGGGTCCTGGAGGGACAGTTTGCTTCGTAAATACAGCCGTTATTAATCTTAATAGAAACGGGCCCAGACTGCACCAGGAGGTGTCTCGGGCTCAAAGGCAACAAACCTGCTGTAAATCTCCCAGTCACTATTGGAGTGCATCAGTCTGTAAATCTGTCTGCACAGTGTGGAGACAGCTATCTCAGTTGCTGGGGTTTCAGATGATGTGTCATAAATACCGTAGATCCTGTATTGTAAAATGTCATGACAACAGATGTGAGGGTCATAGCCAGAATGACTGTTGTTATTTGTCTATTTTTTATAGGGGGGGTATGACATGGGCTAGTGTGGGCAGACGGTGCATCGGCTGGTTTTGAAGAGGCCCAGTGTGGTCGTACTAAACATGTGGAGTGACTTGCGGAGGGGTGAAAGAGGAAGTGTGGAAAAGAGGACTATTAATATTATGGAACATCCTCACAAGCTCGACAACAACTTACAGTAGCTGTGTAATCTCTCAATGTTTGGGGCCTGCTTTTCATCACTTGGTGTATGCTGTTTAAACAATGAATACAATAGGACCATAACTTAACGCAGAATTTCAGTCACATAGGAATGTATGTATGTATATATTCCTCCTCCGGTGGCAAAAACCACAATGACCGGAATGTTAATAAAGGCCAATTTCATGGTAACGGAATTACACATTAAAATGTATATCAAACAAAAAACATTGATTTCAAAGTTTAACAAACAACACAAATCTATGCACAAGGACTACTTCTAACAATTTCCACTGAACATTTTACAAAACCACTTGTACAGGAATAACTTTTTCCAGTTAATTTTTTTTATATTAAATTTACTGTGTAAATTGTTCAAAGTTCTGTAGTCATTGTGCACAGAGTCGTGTGGTTTGTTAACCTTTGAAATCAATGTTCTTTGTTTTTAAAGTGAAACATTTGAGTCTCAGCATAATTCCGTTACTGTGGAATGTCAGAAAAGACCCCGGTCCAATCACCATCAAATCACCATACTCCCCCGTGCTCGTGTCATTGCGGTTCTAATTCCATGATTTGGACCTTGGAGTTCTCAAACCAGCAAAGCCTCTCCACATTGTCCAACATTGGAAAAACCTAATCCTTTGAATGTGTGGTCCTTTCACTCACACACACACACACACACACACACACACACACACACACACACACACACACACACACACACACACACACACCCCTCCCCCTTCTAAAGAGGATTGTGATAGAACCTGACATCAGAGGCTCAAATCGCCCCCAAATTAGATAAAGGTAGTTTATTTTGACTGCACACTCCAGTCCACAGTGCTTACTGTATAATGTTCAGCACAGTACAACACGTCTCTAATGACACACGTGGGCGACGAAGTTGAAGATAATCACTGTCATTTGGTGTTAGAGTTGACTTTGGGATATTAACTTAAGGTCGAGCCTCCACTGGTGGTAAAGGGTGATGAACAAGAGCTTATACAGTGGGAGTGTGGGGGGGGGGGGGGGGGGGTACTGTCTCATAGCTCCCAAACACTATGTGCAGGGTTTAGCTAATACACTACATCATGGGAACCACAACGAATGGCCATTCACTTTTATTCACCTGATCCTTTCTGACTTGGAAGCTCCCATGGTAGATGTGTGTGGTCATTGCTTGTTATTAGTTCATTTATTGGTCTGATAGCCAGTTAGTGTATTTGAGTACTAGTCTGCCCCAGAAGTCAGGTCAAATAGTTTTTCTCCCACTCCTGTTGTCAGAGATGATGTTTAGTAAGTGTTGTCAGTTCTTGTTTGAAGTACTCTTGTTTCTGTAGAGGCATCCGTGCCTACTGAATGTTTCTGACGTATAAGAGAGAGAGAGGGAGAGAGAGAAGGAGACTGCTAGATTAAGAGTGAGAGAGGGAGAGTCTACTGGATTGAGAGAGCGACTTCACCCTACTAGAATCTGAAGTCAAATGTTTACTGTTTGCTGATGATCTGGTGCGTCTGTCCCCAACCAAGGTGGGCCAACAGCAGCACCTAGATCTTCTGCACAGATTCAGCCAGACCTGGGACCTGACAGTAAATCTGTTACACAAAAATAATGGTGTTGCAAAAAAGGTCCAGTCGCCAGGACCACAAATTCCATCTAGACACCGTTGCCCTAGAGCACACAAAAATCTATACATACCTCGGCCTAAACATTAGCGCCACAGGTAACTTCCACAAAGCTGTGAACGAGCTGAGAGACAAGGCAAGAAGGGCCTTCTATGCCATCAAAAGGAACATAAAATTCAACATACCAATTAGGATCTGGCAAAAAATACTTGAATCAGTCATAGAACCCATTTCCCTTTATGGTTGTGAGGTCTGGGGTCCGCTCACCAACCAAGAATTCACAAAATGGGACGAACGCAAAGAATTCTGCAAAAATATACTCTGTGTTGTAATGAACACAAGGGGAAACAGGGAGCTGGTTTCAAGTGCAGGGCGCAGCAGGTGTTTATTTGTCCAGGACCACAGGAGGCAGGTAGCTGGGTCCAGGGGCAGGCAGAAGGTCATACACAGTGGGTCCAAAAAGACAACAGTACAGGCAGGGAAAAGGCTAGTAACGTCATCCAGGAGATCAGGCAATAGGCTGATAACAGGAAAGCCAGCTA
The DNA here is from genome assembly GCF_016432855.1 of Salvelinus namaycush. Classification (NCBI taxonomy): domain Eukaryota; kingdom Metazoa; phylum Chordata; class Actinopteri; order Salmoniformes; family Salmonidae; genus Salvelinus; species Salvelinus namaycush. The sequence continues at coordinate 5,371,931 of NC_052338.1, read as the reverse complement.
AAGTACAGGCAGGGGATAGGGAAAAGGCATCGTTAGTGATGCAGGCAAAAACTATCATACACATGATGGCCTAACAGGTGAAACCAAGCACTCTACATAGAAGTGTGTTACATGACAAACAATACCTCACAATGATGGGGTGCAAAGAACTGAACTAAATAGTGTGTGATAATGACCTACAGGTGTGTGAACAGGTGATTAGAATTCAGGTGATTGGGATCTGGAGAGTGAGCTGCGTTCAGGGAACCTATGCGTTTGAGAGTGTGAGCTGGAAAGTGAGCTGCGTTCAGGGGTTCTACGTGTTTGAGAGTGTGAGTTGGAAGCAGACGTTACATGTGTACAACATAAAACACCAAATAACGCATGCAGAGCAGAATTAGACACATACCCGCTAATTATCAAAATCCATAAAAGAGCCATTAAATTCTACAACCACCTAAAAGGATGCGATTCCCAAACCTTCCATAACAAAGCCATCACCTAAAGAGAGATGAACCTGGAGATGAGTCCCCTAAGCAAGGTGGTACTTGCACTCTATTCTCAAACACAAACAGACTCCCCAGAGCCCCAGGACAGCAACACAATTAGACCCAACCAAATCATGACAAAACAAAAAGATAATTACTTGACACATTGGAAAGAACTAGAACTAGATTGCTATTTGGCCCTAAATAGAAAGTACACAGTGGCAGAATACCTGACCTCTGTGACTGACCCAAACATAAGGAAAACTTTGACTATGTACAGACTCAGTGAGCATAGCCATGCTATTGAGAAAGGCCGCCGTAGGCAGACATGGCTCTCAAGAGAAGACAGACTATGTGCACACTGCCCACAAAATGAGACGGAAACTGAGCTGCACTTCCTAACCTCCTGCCAAATGTATGACCATATTAGAGACACATATTTCCCTCAGATTACACAGATCCACAAAGAATTCCAAAACAAACCCAGTTTTGATAAACACCCATATCTACCGGGTGAAATACCACAGTGTGCCATCACAGCAGCAAGATTTGTGACCTGTTGCCGCAAGAAAAGGGCAACCAGTGAAGAACAAACACCACTGTAAACACAACCCATATTTATGTTTATTTATTTTCCCTTTTGTACTTTAACTATTTGCACATCACTACAACACTCTATATAGACATAATATGACATTTGAAATTTCTTTATTCTTTTGGAACTTCTGTGAGTGTAATGTTTACTGTTAATTTGTATTGTAAATTTCACTTTTGCTTATTATCTATTTCACATGCTTTGGCAACGTTAACATATGTTTCCCATGCCAATAAAGCCCATGAATTGAGAGAGAGAGAGTGAGAGATTAAAAAAAAATAAGTATCACTGCATCCTGTATCAAATGTTTGGCTGGTTCGCATTAAAAGTCTCTTAGATCACTTCACTACTCCCTTTTAGTTTACAAAGCTCTACTATACAAGCTTCCAACTTAGCTAACTTTGTTGTTAAAGTATAAAAACATGAAATACCAAACCCATTCGCAGGGTTGCTTAACTCTTGAGATTCCTCGGGTCTCCACCGAACTAGGTAAATCCGTTTTTCATTTTTAACACTCCACATTTTTGGAATCACTTACAGAAATCACTAGATTTGGATTCCCTAGTGCCACTAGGGCAGTTTAAAACCCTGATAAATGAGTTCACAGAGGTGTGCAATTGTTTTGATTGATTGACTTACATTTTTTGTTTATGATGCCTGTGATTTTTGTGATGCTCTAATGTAATGTATTTGTTATTGTATCTTGTAGTTTTCTATTTTATTTTCTGTTCTCAGGGCACAATTGAAAATGAGACCCTGGTCTCAATTGGGCTCCCCCGATGAAATAAAACAGAACAAACACTGTTTGTGGCGGTGGCTCAATACAGTACCAGTGATTACAACAGATTACCAGACAGCCAGACAGGTTACCAGACAGCCCTTCTCATTATTTTGTCTACTCTAATTGTAAAATAGGGACATGTAGCAGTCATGAGGTCATGAAATCAGCAGAAGACAAGGCAGGTTGATGTGCTCAGAGAGTAGATTTATTTACAGTTCTTGGTGATCCAATGGTGAAAGCGCCATATCATACAAAATATACAAGTATATTTACCAAATATACACGCGCAATAGCCCAAAAGAAATAGCCTCTGTGTCAGGCTTAACCTGTCCTATCTGAACGGACACAGGTAGAGGGCAAGACTGTATACAGCCTCCCCTTGAGAAAGCAAATGGAACCTGTCTAGCAGGAGCTCAAACAGGCAGGCCTACATAATATACTGTAAGCACTTGACCCCTGGACCATACAACTACACAATTGGCAATTACAACCTATAAACTGGTTCTACAATGTAAAAGGCAATTTCCACATCCATTGTTACATTGATACATTCGTCTTAATCGGACGTTGAGTAATTATTTGTAATGATATTTCATCACCACGCATACATGAAACAATAATTTCCCATTATTCATTTTCTGACTCCAATGCGTTCTATGCGGACACAGACACACGTAACTCTGACATAACCCAGGAAATATGAACAGAGGAAACCATACATTGAATTAAATACACATAACTTCTACCTCATGAGTCTTGTGAACGTTCATGTGCACTATAAACATTGTGCCCACTCAGAGCAGGGTACGAAACGGTTGGCTAAGTTAAAATGTATTACAAGCCTATCAAACATGAAACAGAAATGTCTACGTGTTGCAATAGGTATGGGGGTGGAATGATGAAACGCTAGCGATTATTTTAGTATTAAATGGAATAAAGATTTACCACATGCATTTAAATGTGTGAGAGGCAAAAGCAAACATTTCAACAACAGGGAAAAAAACACTTTCCACTGGCGGGAGTTTGGAGAGCGTCTTCCTATCGTGGGCTAATAATTATTTTTTAACAACAAATTCCAAATGCAAGCTTCATAATTAAATGATACATTTCAAGTAATTGTTACATACCAAAAGACCAGTAGGCCTATGCTAGTAATTGTTGCCCCATTGCTGGTGAACATGCAAAGTTAACAGTTAATACTATTGATCACATAACCATTTTTGGCAATCCTCTCTCCCTACAATTTGAAGTTTGAGCTTCACCTGATCCTACAGCAAGTCAGCAATCTGTTCGCTAGCTGACCCGACCTGTGTTAATTGCTGTTGCAACTTGCATATATATTTTTTTTTACAAGGGCCATGCTGCGGCTACTTGCTCTGCATGTAGAGTAATCAAAACATTACAAAACCTATCCAGATAAAGTATTCAGTCTCAAGTAAATGTCTTGAGGCTCCAAGTCCAAGTCAAGTCTGAAGTAATTTTATTTTCTGTCAAGTCGAGTCTCAAGTCATCAAATTTGAAACTTGAGTAAGACTCGAGTCCAAATCATCTGACTCGAGTCCACAACTCTGGTGTATACTGCATTCACAATGAATCCAATAGGACCATAACTTAACCCAGAATTTCAGTCACCACATAGGAAGGTACAGTACCAGTAAAAAGTTTGGACACACCTACTCATTCAAGGGTTTTTCTTTCTTTTTACTATTTAAAAAAAAAGTGTTTTGTTTTTCTGTTTCACCTTTATTTAACCAGGTAGGCCAGTTGAGAACAAGTTCTCATTTACAACTGCGACCTGGCAGTAGAATTGTAGAATCGTAGTGAAGACATCAAAACTATGAAATAACACATATGGAATCATGTAGTAACCAAAAAAGTGTTAAACAAATCAAAATATATTTTAGATTTGAGATTATTCTAATAACCACCCTTTGCCTTAATGACAAAACATTACATGGGCTTGCTCCTACCTATCTTTCCAATTTGGTCCTGCCGTACATACCTACACGTACGCTACGGTCACAAGACGCAGGCCTCCTTACTGTCCCTAAAATTTCTAAGCAAACAGCTGGAGGCAGGGCTTTCTCCTATAGAGCTTCATTTTTATGGAATGGTCTGCCTACCCATGTGAGAGACGCAGACTCGGTCTCAACCTTTAAGTCTTTATTGAAGACTCATCTCTTCAGTAGGTCCTATGATTGAGTGTAGTCTGGCCCAGGAGTGTGAAGGTGAATGGAAAGGTACTGGAGCAACGAACCGCCCTTGCTGTCTCTGCCTTGCCGGTTCCCCTCTCTCCACTGGGATTCTCTGCCTCTAACCCTATTACAGGGGCTGAGTCATTGGCTTACTGGTGCTCTTCCATGCCGTCCCTAGGAGGGGTGCGTCACTTGAGTGGGTTGAGTCACTGACGTGGACTTCCTGTCCGTGTAGGCGCCCCCCCTTGGGTTGTGCCGTGGCGGAGATCTTTGTGGGCTGTACTCGGCCTTGTCTCAGGATGGTAAGTTGGTGGTTGAAGGTATCCCTCTAGTGGTGTGGGGGCTGTGCTTGGCAAAGTGGGCGGGGTTATATCCTGCATGTTTGGCCCTGTCCGGGGGTATCTTCGGACGGGGCCACAGTGTCTCCCGACCCCTCCTGTCTCAGCCTCCAGTATTTGTTCTGCAGTAGTTTATGTGTCGGGGGGCTAGGGTCAGTCTGTTATATCTGGAGTATTTCTCCTGTCTTATCCGGTGTCCTGTGTGAATTTAAGTATGCTCTCTCTAATTCTCTCTCTCTTTCTCTCTTTTTCTTTCTCTCTTTCTTTCTTTCTTTCTTTCTCTCGGAGGACCTGAGCCCTAGGACCATCCCTCAGGACTACCTGGCCTGATGACTCCTTGCTGTCCCCAGTCCACCTGGCCGTGCTGCTGCTCCAGTTTCAAATGTTCTGCCTGCGGCTATAGAACCCTGACCTGTTCACCGGACATGCTACCTGTCCCAGACCTGCTGTTTTCAACTCTCTAGAGACAGCAGAAGCGGTAGAGATACTCTTAATGATCGGCTATGAAAAGCCAACTGACATTTACTCCTGAGGTGCTGACCTGTTGCACCCTCGACAACCACTGTGATTATTATTATTTGACCCTGCTGGTCATCTATGAACATTTGAACATCTTGGCCATGTTCTGTTATAATCTCCACCCGGCACAGCCAGAAGCAGACTGGCCACCCCTCATAGCCTGGTTCCTCTCTAGGTTTCTTCCTAGGTTCTGGCCTTTCTAGGGAGTTTTTCCTAGCCACCTTGCTTCTACACCTGCATTGCTTGCTGTTTGTTGTTTTAGGCTGGGTTTCTGTACAGCACTTTGTGACATCAGCTGATATAAGAAGGGCTTTATAAATACATTTGATTGATGACAGCTTTGCACACTCTTGGCATTCTCTCAACCAGCTTCACCTGGAATGCTTTTCCAACAGTCTTAAAGGAGTTCTCACATATGCTGAGCACTTCTTGGCTGCTTTTCCTTTTCCACTCCGCGGTCCAACTCATCCCAAACCATGTCAATTGGGTTGAGGTCAGGTGATTGTGGAGGCCAGGTTATCATTCTCCTTCTTGGTCAAATAGCACTTACACAGCCTGGATGTGTGTTGTGTCATTGTCCTGTTGAAAAACAGATGACAGTCCCACTAAGCGCAAACCAGATGGGATGGCGTATCACGGCAGAATGCTGTGTTAGCCATGCTGGTTAAGTGTGCCTTGTACTCTAAATAAATCACCTACGGTGTCATAGGCAAAGCACCCCCACACCATCACACCTCCTCCTCCATGCTTCACGGTGGGAACCACACATGAGAAGATCATCCGTTCACCTACTCTGCGTCTCACAAAGACACGGAGGTTGGAACCAAAAATCTCAAATTTTGGACTCATCAGACCAATGGACATATTTCCACCGGTCTAATGTCCTTTGCTCATGTTTCTTGGCCCAAGCAAGGCACACCTGTTAATTCAAATGCATTCCATGTGACTATCTCATGAAGCTGGTTGAGAGAATGCCAAGCGTGTGCAAAGCTGTCATCAAGGCAACGGGTGGCTACTTGGAAGAATCTCAAATATAAAATATATTTTGATTTTGTTTAACACTTTTTTGGTTACTACATGATTCCATGTGTGTTATTTCATAGTTTTGATGTCATCACTATTATTCTACAATGTAGAAAATAGTAAAAATAAAGAAAAACCCTTGAATTAGTAGGTGTGTCCAAACTTTGACTGGTACTGTATATATTCCTTCTCCGGTGGCAAAACCACACTGACTGGAATGTTAAAGGGCAATTTCATGGTAAAGGAATTATGCCGAGACGCCGATTTTTCACCTTAAACTGTATACCAAACAAAAATCATTCATTTTTACATTCAGTTTAAAGTGAAAAATCTGAGTCTCAGAGTAATTCCGTTACTGTGGAATTGTCCTAAAATAAGAACAATTACATCACACAGTAGAAGCTCCTTATAAACCAGAGCATGACTGTCAAATATTGAATTGGACAGAGCATCTTTAAATGTCAGGACCTTTAGTTCAAACCGCCCAAACCACCCACCTGAGAAAACCGAAGATTAGATTAGATTTTTAATTTTGATACACTTATTATACTTGGGGATGGTATAGCAGTGTCCCGCTTTCAGTCCTCCGTCTTAACATAGTGGTAGGTGTTTCACCTTGACCTTTTGCTTGGCTGTGTTCTAGTATGGATGCTACCCCCTCCCTCTCTGACCCCACTCCACATCTGCCCATGTCTCACACCATCTGAGGGGAGGGTAGTCAGGGTGCCCCTGCCATCTCTCTCCCCTGTGCCCACCACACACACATGGGCACACACACAGACAGACTGAACACGCACACACACACACAGGCACAAACACACCACCTCAGAGTGCATGCACACAGATACAAAGACACCACACACACACACACACACACACACACACACACACACACACACACACACACACACACACACACACACACACACACACACACACACACACACACACACACACACACACACACACACACACACACACACACACACACACACACACACACACACACACACACACACCTCGCTTGCTGAGCCTGTCCACGAATGAAAAGACAACTGCGTCACATTGCAGCACTCTCCCCCACCAAGGGAGCAGGAGCCTCTCTCTCTGCAGCCTCTTCAGCAACTTTACTGTTTGTTTGGAATACTGTACCCGCGCTAGAATCACGTTATGGGCTGGTATGCCAGTGTAATTGCAATGTAATCTCATGCGGGCCGCAAATAAGGATGCCACAATAGCTGTCGTCAATCATAACTCACTCTTAGAGGAATCAGAATCATACTGCTGGCTTTACCAGTCAGAGATAGTTTAAGTATTGGCTGCTATCGTGATCAGGTGTATTCAAACACACTAGTCTCATTGTGAATGTTGTGGATTTTGGAGAGAAACTGTAAATTGCCTTACTGAGAAAATTGCAACTCAAGTACAGCATGAGTGGATCTAGAATGTAAATGAGATCTTACTGGGAGATAGGATATCACATCACTCTATTCTATTATTCACAGTTTGGCAAAACAAGTCATAGAGCACCACATTAAAGAAATGTGACCTTTGTGAATGTCCGGATGTGGATTAGCTTCCTGTCGTGAGGTTGTTTCTGTGGTGGGGTACCACCACTACTGCCTCCTCCACTACGACCCACTTGAGTTGACCAATTGCGTCAGCAGACTGCATTTAGAAATGGACGTCATGCAGCGCGTTAGCCCAGTGCTAACGCTAATGTGCCGTAATAACAGGCCTGCACCGCTTATGTGGTCGGAGCTCCCTTCATGTTCTCGTTCCTCACCTCTCCCCCTCTACTAACCCCTCCAGAAAAAGCAAAAACAACAGATGGACTGTGCCAAGGAGACTGTGACCATGCCTGGCCATTACTATGGTGAGAAGGCGAGGAAGTTGCTTGGATTGCAGATATGCAAAGTGTCTCGGCGGTTGGAATTATGCCGTTCTCATCGGCACATCCTGTACTGCTGCTCTCAGCTCCTCATAATGTATTTATAATTGCTTTCCACCCCAGCTGAATAACAGTCACTTTATCACAGCACTGTTTTGCAAGAGCAACTATAAACTAGCATACTAGTATATAGCAATTATGCTAGCCAAACCTAGCATTTACCCTCCAATAATAGGAAAGTGATATTAAGAACCCACACAAGTAGGTGATTATTGTGATTATATGTACTTATGTCTTTATGGAGATTATAGTTGTCATGGCTTGTTTTTGGAGAGCTCTGCGACCAGTTGGCTTGAGAAACCAGCATTCCACCAATCGTGGTGTTTGGTATTACGCAACTGCGAATTACGTGAGTGTTACCTACCTCGTGGAAGTTCACATGGCTTTGATAATGTGTTTGTTTTGGTGTTTACCGGTCTAGGTTGACAGGAAGTGTTATTGTTGCGACTGGCCTGGTGTGTTGCTATGTTCTAGTGTGTGATTGTGGTCTGTCTGGTATTGCCATGCTAGCGTATCCTGAGGCTAGGTTTGCTGCGCCCAGGGGCCACACAGCATTCCAGCAACAGAGTGTTACGTCTCCTCTGGAGTTGGCTATCAAAACAACAGAGTGTTACGTCTCCTCTGGAGTTGGCTATCAAAACAACACAAAGGCAGTCAGTTTAGTCATGGTTGACATAATTCACACAGAGCGCGCTACATCCTTTTATCTATAGAAAATGATTTGGATTTTTAAACTGAAAAATTAGCATTTATGTCTGAATGTAGACAGAATGGGCGAGAGGTGTTGAATATGGCAAGGGCAGGGAGATATGACATTGTAAGAGGCACAATAGATAGTCAGTAGACAACCCATTGAGCCACGATCACAATTCTCATCATCCATCTCTCTTGCTCTTTATCTCTCCCTCCCTCCATCCCCCACACAACCCATTAGCTCTCTCTCTCTCTCTCCCTCCTTTGCACACATTCTCCCACACTCTTCCCAGAGCAACGTTCCCACTGTCTAATAACTCAAAAAAATGCAATCAAATAATGACTAAAAGTCAATGACAAGGAGATCCTCTCCCACCCATGGAGATCAAGGGTCAAAATCCCTCAGAGACAAATGAGTCTTGTTTCTGACCAGGAGACGTGGGGGAGAGTCAGAGGCTGGGCCGGGCTCCTGGAACGTGCTGCTTTCCTCGACTGTAGAAGCCTCAGCGGTGCCAAGTACGCAGCCCTAACTGATACCAGATGTGCAATTAATCCGCGCACCAACCACCAAGGCTCTTTTAGTGGTGGGCTGAAAAGAAAGGGCCTAAATTATTTGGCAATGAAAGCCTTTTGGACATATATTTTGTTAGGTTTTAGTGTGCTTTTTTTAATATGGCCATTTATATGTATATCTATAGATTGTAGGCTGAGCCACTCTGAACCACTACAATAAAAAATAAAAAAATGTTTTTATTAGCTAATTATAGTGCCTTCAGAAAGTATTCATACCCCTTGACTCCACATTTTTTTTAATGTTACAGCCTGAATTAAAATGGATTAAATATATATTTTCTTACCCGTCTACACACAATACCCCATAATGACAAAGTGAAAACATGTTTTTAAAATGTCTTGCAAATTTCTTGAAAATTAAATTGACCTAAGTATTCACACCCCGAAGTCAATCATTTGTAGAAGCACCTTTGGCAGCGATTACAGCTTTGACTCTTTCTAGGTCTCTAAGAGATTTCCACAACTTGATTGTGCAGCATTTGCCCATTATTCTTTAAACGATTCTTAAAGCTCTGTCAAATTGGTTGTTTATCATTGCTAGACAACCATTTTCAGGGGTTGAAATAGATTTTCAAGTAGATTTAAGTCAAAACTGTAACTCGGCAACTGCAGTGTAGATTTGGCCTTGTTTTTTAGGCTATTGTCCTGCTGAAAGGGGAATTCATCTGAACCAGACTGTGTTATATTGGATTTTGTCCCAAACATAACACTTTGTATACATTTTTTGCAGTATTATTTTCATGCATTGCAAACAGGATGCATGTTTTGGAAAAATTGTATTCTGTACAGGCTTCTATCAATTAGGTTAGTATTGTGGACTTACTACAATGTTGTTGATCCATCCTCAGTTTTCTCCTTCCACAGCCATTAAACTCTAAATGTTTTAAAGTCACCATTGGCCTCATGGTGAAAACCCTCAGAGGTTTCCTTCCTCTCCGGCAACTAAGTTAGGAAGGACGCCTGTATCTTTGTAGTGACTGGGTGTATTGATACACCATCTAAAGTGTAATTAATAACTTCTTAATAACTTCTACACATCTATCAATTGCTGCACTTCTCTGGGGTAGGGGGCAGTATTTTGACATCCGGATGAAAAGCGTGCCCAAAGTAAACTGCCTGTTACTCAGTCCCAGAAGCTAGGATATGCATATCATTGGTAGATTTGGATAGGAAACACTCACAAGTTTCTAAAACTGTTACAATAATGTCTGTGAGTATAACAGAACTGATATGGCAGGCGAAACCCCGAGGACAAACCATCCCCCCCCAAAAAAAAATTCAGCTTACCACTATTTTCAATGGCTAGTATTTTAATAATAAGGCCAAGTCCTCCCCGATTGCAGTTCCTAGGGCTTCCACTAGATGTCAACAGTCTTTAGAAAGAGTTTCAGGCTGGTTTATGGAAAAATTACACAGAAATTGTAGTTTCTCTAGGTGGCTTCCGTTTTGGCTGTAGTGTTTCCAAGCGTGTGGAGGAAAGCCCGATAATGAACATACTATTCTTCGTCTTAAATTTGATAGTTTATTTGCGTATTAGGATACCTAAGGTTTGATTATAAACGTTGTTTGACTTGTTTGGAAAAGTTTATTAGTAATGTTTGGGATTCATTTTGTATGCATTTTGATGGAGGGAAACTGGGTGGATTATTGACTGAAGCGCGCCAGCTAAACTGAGTTTTTATGGATATAAAGAAAGACATTATCGAACAAACGGACCATTTGTGATGTAACTGGGACCTTTTGGAGTGCCAACAGAAGAAGATCTTCAAAGGTAAGGCATTTTTTATATCGCCATTTCTGACTTTTGTGTCGCACCTGCCTGGTTGAAATATGATTTTCATGTGTTTGTATGCGGGGTGCTGTCCTCAGATAATCACATGGTTTGCTTTCGCCGTAAAGCCTTTTTGAAATCTGACACAGCGGCTGGATTAACAAGAGGTTAAGCTTTATTTTGATGTATAACACATATATTTTCAAGAATGTTAAATATTGGAATTTGGTATTTTTGAATTTTTGAATTTTGCGCTCTGCAATTTCACTGGATGTTGGCCAGGTGGGACGCTACCGTCCCACGTACCCGTAAGAAGATAAATTATTAACAAAGGGGTTGACTGCCACTAGCCACTAGCACAGTCAGTGTAGTCAGCTCAGCTATCCCCATTGAGACCGTGTCTGTGCCTCGACCTAGGTTGGGCAAAACTAAACATGGCGGTGTTCACCTTAGCAATCTCACTAGAATAAAGACCTCCTCAATTCCCGTCATTATTGAAAGAGATCGTGATACCTCACATCTCAAAATAGGGCTACTTAATGTTAGATCCCTCACTTCAAAGGCAGTTAAAGTCAATGAATTTATCACTGATCATAATCTTGATGTGATTGGCCTGACTGAAACATGGCTTAAGCCTGATGAATTTACTGTGTTATATGAGGCCTCACCCCCTGGTTACACTAGTGACCATATCCCCCGTGCATCCCGCAAAGGCGGAGGTGTTGCTAACATTTACGATAGCAAATTTCAATTTACCAAAAATAAAATGACGTTTTCGTCTTCTGAGCTTCTAGTCATGAAATCTATGCAGCCTACTCAATCACTTTTTATAGCTACTGTTTACAGGCCTCCTGGGCCATATACAGCGTTCCTCACTGAGTTCCCTGAATTCCTATCGGACTTTGTAGTCATAGCAGATAATAAAAAATTTTGGGGTGATTTTAATATTCACATGGAAAAGTCCACAGACCCACTCAAAGGCTTTCGGAGCCATCATCTACTCAGTGGGTTTTGTCCAACATGTCTCTGGACCTACTCACTGTCACAGTCATACTTTTGTTACGTCTACTGCAATGCTCTACTTTCCGGCTACCCGGATAAAGCACTAAATAAACTTCAGAGTGCTGAATACGGCTGCTAGAATTCTGACTAGAACCCAGAAATTTGATCATATTACTCCAGTGCTAGCCTCCCTACACTGGCTTCCTGTTAAGGCAAGGGCTGATTTCAAGGTTTTACTGCTAACCTACAAAGCATTACACGGGCTTGCCTCTACCTATCTTTCCGATTTGGTCCTGCCGTACATACCTACATGTACTCTACGGTCACAAGACGCAGGCCTCCTAATTGTCCCTAGAATTGCTAAGCAAACAGCTGGAGGCAGGGCTTTCTCCTATAGAGCTCCATTTTTATGGAATGGTCTGCCTACCCATGTGAGAGACGCAGACTCGGTCTCAACCTTTAAGTCTTTACTGAAGACTCATCTCTTCAGTAGGTCCTATGATTGAGTGTAGTCTGGCCCAGGGGTGTGAAGGTGAACGGAAAGGCACTGGAGCAACTAACCGCCCTTGCTGTCTCTGCCTGGCCGGTTCCCCTCTCTCCACTGGGATTTTCTGCCTCTAACCCTATTACGGGGGCTGAGTCATTGGCTTACTGGTGCTCTTCCATGCCGTCCCTAGGAGGGGTGCGTCACTTGAGTGGGTTGAGTCGCTGACGTGATCTTCCTGTTTGGGTTGGCGCCCCCCCCTTGGGTTGTGCCGTGGCGGAGATCTTTGTCGGCTTTACTCGGCCTTGTCTCAGGATGGTAAGTTGGTGGTTGAAGATATCCCTCTAGTGTTGTGGGGTCTGTGCTTGGCAAAGTGGGTGGGGTTATATCCTGCCTGTTTGGCCCTGTCCTGGGGTATCATCGGACGGGGCCACAGTGTCTCCTGACCCCTCCTGTCTCAGCCTCCAGTATTTATGCTGCAGTAGTTTATGTGTTGGGGGGCTAGGGTCAGTCTGTTATATCTGGAGTACTTCTCCTGTCTTATCCGGTGTCCTGTGTGAATTTAAGTATGCTCTCTCTAATTCTCTCTCTCTTTCTCTCTCTCGGAGGACCTGAGCCGTAGGACCATACCTCAGGACTACCTGGCATGATGACTCCTTGCTGTCCCCATTCCACCTGGCCGTGCCGCTGCTCCAGTTTCAACTGTTCTGCCTGCGGCTATGGAACCCTGACCTGTTCACCGGACGTGCTGCCTGTCCCAGACCTGCTGTTTTCAACTCTCTAGAGACAGCAGGAGCGGTAGAGATACTCTCAATGATCGGCTATGAAAAGCCAACTGACATTTACTCCTGAGGTTCTGACTTGTTGCACCCTCGACAACTACTGTGCTTATTATTATTTGACCCTGCTGGTCATCTATGAACATTTGAACATCTTGGCCATGTTCTGTTATAATCTCCACCCGGCACAGCCAGAAGAGCCTGGTTCCTCTCTTGGTTTCTTCCTAGGTTTTGGCCTTTCTAGGGAGTTTTTCCTAGCCACCGTGCTTCTACACCTGCATTGCTTGCTGTTTGTGGTTTTAGGCTGAGTTTCTGTACAGCACTTTGAGATATCAGCTGATGTAAGAAGGGCTATATAAATACATTTGATTTGATTTGATTTGCTCACAGCCTTGAATATTTTATTAATTAGTAAAAATCTAAAACTATATAATTTCACTTTGATATTATTTAGTATTGTGTGTAGGCCAGTGAAAACAAATCTCAATCTAATACATTTTAAATTCAGGCTGTAACACATCAAATTGTAAAAAGTCAACGGGTGTGAATACTTTCTGAAGGCAAAGCACTGTAGTTAGTAAGTACACACATGAGGGTGCACACACACACATAGACACACACACACGAGCGTGCACACACACACACAGACAGACACACACACACACCTTTTCATTTCTCATCCACTTATCACGGAGGGCTGTTGAATGAATCCAAACGCTAACCTCAGCTACAAAAGTGGAAAAATCATTGCATAAATAAATTATCCAGGGCATATCCGGAGCATTATTATCCTTTTGAGAATCTAATGTTCATCCGAGGTGACATATAGTGTCTCTGGCTGCGCCAAGAGGCGTAGAACCTCATCCATCATGTCATTGGGATTTAACTCATATTCAATCAAAAGATTTGTGCAGCTTATGGGAGGTCTCGACAACATCAGAGGGAATCAAAACTTGCTTCTCTCCGAATTTTGGGAAGTTCCCTGTGTATACTATACAGAATGTTTCCCCATCAACTTCTCTGAGCCTTTGATTACTTAATGATGGAATTTGGTGGTGTGGATGGATTTATTTTTTATCATACCCCGCCCAGGTCTACATGCACAAGGTAATCGTGCTTGTCTAGGACTTAGCTATAGAACCTCATACATTTAATTTTCACAGGGCTTACTGTACCAGTGAAGCCTTAATCATCTATATCCCAGGCTGGTTTTCCCCGTGGTAACAAGGGCATACGTTTACACCGGTGTTAGCCTCGCAAAATAACAGTAGGGAGGAATTGCAATTAATGTTGTAGAGTATAACGTCACGTCTAATAACGTAATGTCGAATGTAAAGACAACGTAGCACCTCACAAGCTGTCCAGAAAAAATACGCTAAAATAACGCTACACATGCAGATAAGAAGCTGGCGTTGCACCCTACCTGGCCAGAAGGTAGCTCCTACGACGTTGCGTATGAACGGGTGGACAGTTGTTATTACAGGTGCATAACCACATGTTGACGTAGTCGCCCTCCACTCCTGACATAGTGTAAGCTGCTCACCCCTCAGTCCCCTGACCCAGCGCTGGAAGCTTGGAACGAGCACACTGAGACCACTCTCTCTCTCTCCCAGATAGGCCTGGAAACAGGAAGAGCACCATTCAGGAAGTCCATGTTTTACAACTTTCTCTCTGTGGAGAAAGAGAGTAAGAAAGTGAGTAGGAAACATCAACAACACTTGACTCCCCTCTTTGTAAGTTATTCATGTCTTATTTTCACACCCCTCCTGCATTTGTTGATTTACGGCTTTGAATATGTCATGGGGAAAATGTTCTCTATTACTGAATCATGTAAACCTGGGAGGCAAGGCGGCGATTTTGGTAAGTAAGATATTGCCACCTGCTTTGTCAGGGAAGAAATAACTGTGAAACTAATAGGACTTTTTGGATATACTAAATTCATTTCAGCTTTTGAAATATACTTTGAAATACTTCCCTTTAACAGTAATTCTATTTTAGTTTAGTGCAGTAGTGTAACGGCAGCCTTCCCTCTCTTCACTATAAGAGAGGGTGAAACAGGGATCGGACCAACACGCAGCGTAGCCAGTGCTCAACATGTTTAATTAAACAAAAACAGTGAACACTTACAACGAACTAAATAACAAAATGTGGCAAACCGAAACAGTCCTATCTGGTGCAGAATACAAACACAGAGACAGGAAACAACCACCCACAATCCCCAACACAAAACAAGCCACCTATATATGATTCTCAATCAGGGACAACGATTGACAGCTGTCTCTGATTGAGAACCATATTAGGCTGGACACAGAAACAGACTAACTAGACACACAACATAGAATTCCCACCCAGCTCACGTCCTGACCAACACTAAACAAGCAAAACACATAAGAACTCTGGTCAGGACGTTACAGTACCCCCCTCCTGAGGTGCGGACTCCGAACGCACCCCTAAAACTCAAGAGGAGGGTCTGGGTGGGCATCTGTCCGCGGTGGCGGCTCCGGCGCAGGACGAGGACACCACTCCACCACTGTCTTTGTCCCCCTCCTTAGCGTCCTTTGAGTGGCGACCCTCGCCCACGACCTTGGCCTAAGAATCCTCCCCAAGGCCCCCACATGATTTAGGAGGTAGCTCAGGACAGAGAGGTAGCTCAGGACAGAGAGGTAGCTCAGGACAGAGAGGTAGCTCAGGACAGAGGGGCAACTCCGGACTGAGTGGCAGCTCCGGACTGAGTGGCAGCTCCGGACTGAGTGGCAGCTCATGACTGAGTGGCAGCTCATGACTGTAGGGCAGCTCATGACTGAGTGGCAGCTCATGACTGTAGGGCAGCTCATGACTGTAGGGCAGCTCATGACTGTAGGGCAGCTCATGACTGAAGGGCAGCTCATGACTGGAGGGCAGCTCATGACTGGAGGGCAGCTCATGACTGGAAGGCGGCTCTGGCAGCTCCTGACTGGCTGGCGGCTCTGGCAGCTCCTGACTGGCTGGCGGCTCTGGCAGCTCCTGACTGGCTGGCGGCTCTGGCAGCCCCTGACTGGCGGACGGCTCTGGCAGCTCCTGACTGACGGACGGCTCTGGCAGCTCCTGACTGACGAACGGCTCTGACGGCTCGGGACAGACCTGGCGGCTCTAATGGCTCGGGACAGACGGATGGCTCAGATGGCGCTGGGCAGACGGATGGCTCAGATGGCGCTGGGCAGACGGATGGCTCAGATGGCGCTGGGCAGACGGATGGCTCAGATGGCGCTTGGCAGACGGATGGCTCAGATGGCGCTGGGCAGACGGATGGCTCAGATGGCGCTGGGCAGACGGATGGCTCAGATGGCGCTGGGCAGACGGATGGCTCAGATGGCGCTGGGCAGACGGATGGCTCAGATGGCGCTGGGCAGACGGATGGCTCAGATGACGCTGGGCAGACGGATGGCTCAGATGACGCTGGACAGGCAGGCAGCTCAGACGGCGCTGGGCAGACGAGCAGTGCAGGCGGCGTTGGGCAGACGAGCAGTGCAGGCGGTGTTGGGCAGACGAGCAGTGCAGGCGGCGTTGGGCAGACGGCCGACTCTGACCTGCTGAGGCGCACAGTAGGCCTGGTGCGTGGTGCCGGAACTGGTGGTACCGGACTGGAGACACGCACCTCAAGGCTAGTGCGGGGAGCAGGAACAGGGCACACTGGTTTCTCAAAGCGCACTATAGGCCTGGTGCGTGGTGCCGGAACTGGTGGTACCGGACTGAGGGCACGCACCTCAGGGCGAGTGCGGGGAGAAGGAACAGTGCGTACAGGGCTCTGGAGACGCGCAGGAGGCTTGATGCGTGGTGCCGGAACTGGAGGCACTGGGCTGGAGACGCGCACCACAGGGAGAGTGCGTGGAGGAGGAACAGGGCTCTGGAGACGCACTGGAAGCCTGGTGCGTGGTGTAGGCACTGGTGGTACTGGGCTGGGGCGGGAAGGTGGCGCCGGATATACCGGACCGTGCGGGCGTACTGGCTCCCTTGAGCACTGAGCCTGTCCAACCTTACCTGGTTGAATGCTCCCCGTAGCCCGACCAATGCGGGGAGGTGGAATAACCCGCACTGGGCTGTGTAGGCGAACCGGGGACAACATGCGTAAGGCTGGTGCCATGTACACCGGCCCGAAGAGACGTACTGGAGGCCAGATATGTTGAGCCGGCTTCATGGCACTTGGCTCAATGCTCAATTTAGCCCGGCCAGTGCGGGGAGGTGGAATAACCCGCACCGGGCTATGCACACGTACAGGAGACACCATGCGCTCTTCCGCATAACACGGTGTCTGCCCGTACTCCCGCTCTCCACGGTAAGCATGGGAAGTGGGCGCAGGTCTCTTACCTGACTTCGCCACACTACACTTTAGCCCCCCCCAAGAAATTTTTGGGATTTCTTCTCGGGCTTCCTGGCCAGCCGTGTTCCCTCATAACACCGGTTCCCCTTCTCAGCTGCTTTCGCTCTCCTAGCTGCCTCCACCTGTTCCCATGGAAGGCGATCCTTACCAGCCAGGATCTCCTCCCATGTGTAGCAACCCTTTCCGTCCAATACGTCCTCCCAAGTCCATTTCTCCTGGTCCCGCTGCTGCTGCTGCTGCCGTTGCTGCCCGTTGCTACGCTGCTTGGTCCGAGTTTGGTGGGTGGTTCTGTAACGGCAGCCTTCCCTCTCTTCACTATAAGAGAGGGTGAAACAGGGATCGGACCAACACGCAGCGTAGCCAGTGCTCAACATGTTTAATTAAACAAAAACAGTGAACACTTACAACGAACTAAATAACAAAATGTGGCAAACCGAAACAGTCCTATCTGGTGCAGAATACAAACACAGAGACAGGAAACAACCACCCACAATCCCCAACACAAAACAAGCCACCTATATATGATTCTCAATCAGGGACAACGATTGACAGCTGTCTCTGATTGAGAACCATATTAGGCTGGACACAGAAACAGACTAACTAGACACACAACATAGAATTCCCACCCAGCTCACGTCCTGACCAACACTAAACAAGCAAAACACATAAGAACTCTGGTCAGGACGTTACAAGTAGAACAGAAGCAACATTTTGTGTTGTGGTCAATGGCCCGTGATTGTAAGAGACTACGGAGATGACACTGGCAGAAAACAATGCTATGCCATTCTGACATCACGCCAGTCTGTGTTGGAACAAAATAAAAAGTGGACTAAGCTGAACTGCTGCCGACGCGCTTCCCTCTCCGCCCCCCTCTGTTTACCGGTTTAAGGGGTTGTGATGTCACGGATGTCTACATTGGCGACGGTTACCTAAGTAACATCATGCTCGCGTGGTGAGACCATCTTGGGGGGTTAGCTTAAGGGCTGCCATCCATCTGTCTGGAGACAGAAGCGAGCTGTGATGGCATTCCGTGGAATTTGCTCATTGTTGTCCCAGTTTGAAGGATTTAATATCCTGTCCTTAGTCTGATCCTATCAGGAAGTGAATCATATTGCCAATCAACTCATCTACCTGTCTTAGGAAATGTCATATTACTTATAATCACAAGAGTTATGGTATATTTCTGATATACTGTAATGTGCCATTCTGACACCACGCCAGTCTGTATTCATGTATGCGTTTATGCAATTAGAGTTATGTGTTTGTTCAAATACTTTTATGATTTGACCATGCCTTCACTTTAAAACGTTAAAACAGAATCATCTTGAGGCCACTGGAGAACTGTTTCATATTACAACTCAATGTTGGTCTCTACAAACTCTGTCCTTCTCAAACTGCGGATTATAAAGTGATATCTTTAGGGACAGATCAACATTTACTGGAGGGGAGGGGTGGTCTAAAATAGGGGAGGTTTGTCAAACTTTTTTTTTTTGCATTGGGGAAGGTTGTGTTTGCTTGGGGGGGTACAGGGGAGTGTAGTGCATTTTCCCCCTGGTTAACATTCGCTCTTCTGCTCGCAAATCCCCGATAAACAATGATTTGACTTTTGATATTACCCTAATACAATTTAGAAATGTTTTGTGAAGGTTTGGTAAGGTGGGGCTATTATTAAGCTTTAGCAACTGCAGGCCTATGTTATGAAGGCAGAGCGTCTTGGCGCTCCAACTGACTCCGACAGTTGAACTTGAGGCGAGGAAGACTGTTTCAGGCCTACCAGAGTAACTCCTATAATCTAACAATATAATGCTTATCTTTATATAAAATATTTGGATAGAAATTTAAGGAATTACCCTCTTTCTGTACGTCTATGTCTGTATAGCAGTAGCCATCTGACATATCTCTATCTCTCGGGGTTCGGCCTCAGCTTCTCTTCCTATGTATATGCTCTATACACAGGGCATTCGGAAGGTATTCAGACCCCTTGACTTTTTCGACGTTTTGTTACGTTACAGCCTTATTCTAAAATGTATTTTTTTTTAAACGTAATCAATCTACTCACAATACCCCATTATGATGAAGCGAAAACAGGTTTGTAGAAATGTTTGCAAATGTATTAAAAAGAAAAAACAGAAATACCTTATTTACATAAGTATTCAGATCTTTTGTTATTAAACTCAAAATTGAGCTCAGGTGCATCCTGTTTCCATTGAACATCCTTGAGATGTTTTTACAACTTGATTGGAGTCGACCTGTGGTAAATTCAATTGATTGGACATGATTTGGAAAGGCACACACCTGTCTATATAAGGTCCCACAGTTGACAGTGCATGTCAGAGCAAAAACCAAGCCATGAGGTTGAAGGAATTGTCCGTAAAGCACCGAGACAGGGTTGTGTCGAGGCACAGATCTGGGGAAGGGTACCAAGAACATTGAAGGTCCCCAAGAACACGGTGGCCTCCATCATTCTTAAATGGAAGAAGTTTAGAACTGCCAAGACTCTTCCTAGAGCTGGCCACCCGGCCAAACTGAGCAATCGGGGGAGAAAGGCCTTGGTCAGGAAGGTGACCAAGAACAATGGTCACTCTGACAGAGATCCAGAGTTACTCTGTGGAGATGGGAGAACCTTCCAGAAGGACAACCATCTTTGCAACACCACCGATCAGGCCTTTATGGTAGAGTGTCCAGACAGAAGCCACTCCTCAGTAAAAGGCACATGACAGCCCGCTTGGAGTTTGCCAAAAGGCACGTAAAGACTCTGACCATGAAAAACAAGATTCTCTGGTCTGATGAAACCAAGAATGAACTCTTTGGCCTGAATGCCAAGCACCACGTCTGGAGGAAACCCTTCTTACAGTGATGCATGGTTGTGGCAGCATCATGTTGTGGCAGCATCATGTTGTTCAGCAGCAGGGACTGGGAGAATATTCAGGATCGAGGGAAAGATTAGCAGAGTAAAGTACAAAGAGATCCTTGATGAAAAACCTGCTCCAGAGCACTCAGGACCTCAGAATATGGTGAAGGTTCACCTTCCAACAGGACAACGAAACTAAGCTCACAGCCAAGACAACAACGTAATGGCTTCGGGACACGTCTCTGAATGTCCTTGAGTGGTCCAGCCAGAGCCCGGACATGAACCCGATCGAACATCTCTGGAGAGACCTGAAAATAGGTGTGCAGCAGTGTTCCCCAGTCAACCTGACAGCGCATGAGAGGTCTGAAGAGAAGAATGTGAGAAACTCCCCAAATACAGGTGTGCCAAGCTTGTAGCTTCATTCCCAAGAAGACTCGAGGCTGTAATGGCTGCCAAAGGTGCTTCAACAAAGTACTGAGTAAAGGGTTTGAATATTTATCTAAATGTGATATTTCTGTTCTTTTTCTATACATTTGCAAACATTTCTAGAAACCTGTTTTTGCGTTGTCATTATGGGGTATTGTGTGTAGATTGATGAGGGGAAACAACTATTTAATCCATTTTAGAATAAGGCTGTAATGTAACAAAATGTGGAAAAGTCAAGAGGTCTGAATACTTTCCGAATGCATTGTGTATATATATATATATATATATACCAGTAAAAGGTTTGGACACTCCTACTCATCAAGGGTTTTTCTTGATTTTCATTATTTTCTACATTGTAGAATCATAATAAAGACATCAAAACTATGAAATAACACATATGGAATCATGTAGTAACCAAAAAAGCGTTAAACAAATCAAAATATATTTTAATATTTTAGATTCTTCAAAGTAGCCACCCTTTGCCTTGATGACGGCTTTGCACACTCTTGGCATTGTCTCAACCAGCTTCACCTGGAATGCTTTTCCAAAAGTCTTGAAGGAGTTCCCACATATGCTGAGCACTTGTTGGCTGCTTTTCCTTCACTCTGCGGTCCAACTCATCCCAAACCATATCAATTGGATTGAGGTTGGGTGATTGTGGAGGCTAGGTTATCTGATGCAGCACTCCATCACTCTCCTTCTTGGTCAAATAGCCATTACAAAGCCTGGAGGTGTGTTGGGTCATTGTCCTGTTGAAAAACAAATGACAGTCCCACTAAGCTCAAACCAGATGGAAAGTCCGTATTGCCCAGCGACAGCCCCGAAACCTGAAGGATATGGAGAAGGTCTGTATGGAGGAGTGGGCCAAAATCCCTGCTGCAGTGTGTGCAAACCTGCTCAAGAACTACATCATCTCTGTAATTGCAAACAAAGGTTTCTGTACCAAATATTAAGTTCTGCTTTTCTGATGTATCAAATACTTATGTCATGCAATAAAATGCAAATTAATTACTTAAAAATCATACAATGTGATTTTCTGGATTTTTGTTTTAGATTCCGTCTCTCACGGTTGAAGTGTACCTATGATACAAATTACAGACCTCTACATGCTTTGTAAGTAGGAAAACCTGCAAAATCGGCAGTGCGTCAAATACTTGTTCTCCCCACTGTATGCCCCTTACCTAATGCAAATTCATCATCATGTCTGAACATCCATTTATTTCCTTGGATATCTCTGACAATCATCTCTGATTACACTGAGGCTGTTACCAATCAGTTGAAACTACCAGGTACGGCAAACTACTGTGCAATCAATGGCATAGATCATTATATCACAACATTTCTTCATCACATTGCCCTTCCTTAAAGGTTAGCGCAAAGGGAAGGGACTACTGCTTTCTTCAAGGTTGAAATGTTAAATGTTGGAATCAAACTGTAATAATTCCAAGAAGAATTTCATTATGTGGAATTAATGTTTAGCTCGAGTGTGAACAATGGAGGATCAGTTTAAGATTGGTGTGTAGTGTCGCATGAAATCTAAAGTGCATCGATTATTTATTTGAAAGTTTTTCAACATTAACTGGGACATTTGTAAGGAAGGTGTATATAAGGATATATTTTGACATGAAGTGCATGTGTGTGCGTGCATGTGTGTCTGCATGCATATTGAACTGTTTAAGGTGCGAGTCAGTCTGCTAGCTACTATGTTGTCAGATGAAAACCCTGTGAATTCAAGTGCATCAATATTCATCTCCAGCTCTGTGACAAAAGTTCAAGCCTCAACAGCTGTTTCCTCATTGAGCAATTAGAGCCCATCACAATGATGGAATATTCAGGCGAGCATATGAGATAGGACACTTATTGATCTTGTTTAATACAGTGCATTAGCTTATCATCTAAGCCTACAATATGAGCGATGATTACATTCTGAGTCTGTGTTATTCCCTCATTCTATTGTCTAGTCCTCGGTAGAACCAAATTCCTGCCAATTTTCTTCTGGTTACAATAGTGTCATTCTTAGCAGAATTCGATTTTCATTGATTCACCGCTGCTAACATGGCAGCAGTAATATGAATCTCAGTAAGTCAATGCTGTGGGAAATGAGATGGAATGGATCATACGCCTAGCAACTCATTTAGAATTCATAGAAACACGAACTCATTGTCAGCACAGGCCTGTTCTAATCCCTCATGGGATTTAACATGTGCAAAATGGACACAGTTGCCTCTTTCAGTCAGAGAT
This sequence comes from Salvelinus namaycush, assembly GCF_016432855.1. Taxonomy (NCBI): domain Eukaryota; kingdom Metazoa; phylum Chordata; class Actinopteri; order Salmoniformes; family Salmonidae; genus Salvelinus; species Salvelinus namaycush. The sequence continues at coordinate 5,348,885 of NC_052338.1, read as the reverse complement.
ATACTATGTTTCTAAATTCGTAATGGATTAAATATATTCCTAGATGTAACTTTCCACTTAACAGTAAAACCAGCATGCTAGATACTGTAATGATGACAGAAAAACATTCCGTTTTCATTTTGGGGCATGTTTTGTGTCTAGCATGAATTTTTTATACATTTTACAGCATGAAAGCCTCTGTTTGTTCTACATTGTAGAATAATAGTGAAGATAGCAAAACTATGAAATAACACATATGAAATCATGTAGTAACCAAAAAAGTAGCGATCCTTTGCCTTGATGACAGATTTCACACGCTTGGTATTCTCTCAACCAGCTCCACCTGGAATTTTTTTCCAACAGCCTTGAAGGACTTCCCACATATGCTGAGCACTTGTTGGGTGCATTTTCTTCACTCTGCGGTCCAACTCATCCCAAACCATCTCAATTGGTTTGAGGTCAGGTGATTGTGGAGGCCAGGTCATCTGATGCAGCACTCAATCACTCTCCTTCTTGGTCAAATAGTCCTTACACAGCCTGGAGGTGTGTCAAAATCAAATCAAATTGTATTGGTCACATACACATGGTTAGCAGATGTTATTGCGAGTGTAGCGAAATGCTTGTGCTTCTAGTTCCGACAGTGCTGCAATATCTAATATGTAATCTAACAATTCCACAACAACTACCTAATACACACAGATCTAAGTAAAGGAATGGAATAAGAATATATACATATAAATATATGGATGAGCAAAGACATAGCGGCATAAGCAAGTTGCAATAGATGGTATAAAATACAATATATACATATGAGATGAGTAATGCAAGACATGGAAACATTATTAAAGTGGCATTATTAAAGTGACAAGTGATCCATTTATTAAAGTGGCCAATGATTTCAAGTCTGTATGTAGGCAGCAGCCTCTCTGTGTTAGTGATGGCTGTTTAACAGTCTGATTGCCTTGAGATAGAAGCTGTTTATCAATCTCTCGGTCCCAGCTGTGATGCACCTGTATTGATCTCGCCTTCTGGACGGTAGCGGTGTGAACAGGCAGTGGCTTGGGTGGTTGTTGTCATTGATGATCATTTTTGCCTTCCTGTAACATTTGGTGCTGTAGGTGTCATGGAGGGCAGGTAGTTTCCCCTTGTGATGCTTTGTGCAGACTGCACCTCCCTCTGGAGAGCCCTGCGGTTGTGGGCGGTGCAGTTGCCGTACCAGGCGGTGATACAGCCCGACAAGATGCTCTCAATTGTGCATCTGTAAAAGTTTGTGAGGGTTTTAGGTGACACGCCAAATTTCTTCAGCCTCCTGAGGTTGACAAGGCACTGTTGCGCCTTCTTCACCACACTGTCTGTGTGGGTGGACCATTTCAGTTTGTCCTTGATGTGTATGCCGAGGAACTTAAAACTTTCCACCTTCTCCACTGCTGTCCCGTCAATGTGGATATGGGGGGTGCTCCCTCTGCTGTTTCCTGAAGTCCACAATCATTTCCTTTGTTTTGTTGACGTTGTTTTCCTGACACCACACTCACACAGTGCCCTCACCTCCTCCCTGTAGGCTCTCTCGTCATTGTTGGTAATCGAGCCTGCTACTGTTGTGTCATCTGCAAACCTGATGATTGAGTTGGAGGCGTGCATGGCCACGCAGTCATGGGTGAACAGGGAGTACAGGAGGGAGCTGAGCACGCACCCTTGTGGGGCCCCAGTGTTGAGGATCAGCGAAGTGGAGATGTTGTTTCCTACCTTCACCACCTGGGGGCGGCCCGTCAGGAAGTCGAGGACACAATTGCACAGGGCAGGGTTTAAACCCAGGGCCTAATGCTTAATGATGAGCTTGGAGGGTATTATGGTGTTGAATGCTGAGCTATAGTCAATTAACATCATTCTTACATAGGTTTTCCTCTTGTCCAGATGGGATAGGGCAGTGTGCAGTGTGATGGCAATTGCATTGTCTGTGGATCTATTGGGGCGTTAAGCAAATTGAAGTGGTTCGAGGGTGACAGGTAAGGTGGAGGTGATATGATCCTTGACTAGTCTCTCAAAGCACTTCATGATGACAGAAGTGAGTGCTATGGGGCAATAGTCCTTTAGGTTAGTTACCTATGCCTTCTTGGGTACAGAAGCAATGGTGGCCATCTTAAAGCATGTGGGGACAGCAGACTTGGATAGGGAGAGATTTAACATGAACACGGGTAATTGTCCTGTTGAAAAACAAATAATAGTCCCACTAAGCGCAAACCAGATGAGATGGCGTGTTCCTTGAATTCTGAACTTACTTGAACTCTGTGAAGTGTTTATTTTGGGTGCAATTTCTGAGGCTGGTAACTCTAATGAACTTATCTCGTAACTCTGGGTCGTAAACTCTGGGTTGTCCTTTCCTGTGGCAGTCCTCGTGAGAGCCAGTTTCATCATAGCGCTTGATGGTTTTTGCAACTGCACTTGAAGAAACTTTCAAAGTTCTTGACATTTTCCGGATTGACTGACCTTCATGTCTTAAGGTAATGATGGATTGTTTGCCTTTGCTTATTTGAGCTGTTCTTGCCATAATATGGACTTGGTCTTTCACCAAATAAGGCTATCTTCTGTATACCACTCCTACCTTGACACAACACAACTGATTGGCTCAAACACATTAAGATGTCACGATGTTCGTAATAATGATGGTCGGACCAAGGCGCAGCGTACGTAGAGTTCCACATACTTTTAATGAATAAAGTGAAACTTTAGCCAATACAAAACAAATAAAGAATAAACGAACCGTGACGACAATGCAGTGCAAACAGGCAACTAAACATAAACAATATCCCATAACCCACAGGTGGAAAAAATGCTACTTAAGTATGATCCCCAATTAGAGACAACAATAACCAGCTGCCTCTAATTGGGAATCATACAAATCACCAACATAGAAAATCAAACATAGAACACCACATAGAAAATATAAACTAGAACAACCCCCCAGTCACACCCTGACCTACTCTACCATAGAAAATAAAAGCGTTCTATGGTCAGGACGTGACATAAGAATAAAATAAATTCCACAAATACATTTTTAACAAAGCACACCTGTTAATTGAAATGCATTCCAGGTGACTACCTCATGAAGCTGGTTGAGAGATTGCCAGGTGTGTGCAAAGCTATCATCAAGGCAAAGGGTGGCTATTTGAATAATCTCAAATATAATAATATATTTTGATTTGTTTTACACTTGATTGGTTACTACATTATTTATTTTGTGTTATTTCATTGTTTTGATATCTTCCCGATTATTCTACAATGTAGAAAATAGTACAAAATAAAGAAAAACCCTTGAATCAGTAGGTGTGTCCAAACTTTTGACTGGTACTGTATGTCTGATATGTGGTTTTTCACGCTCTTTAGTTTTTTGGAGAAGTAATGGCATCTTCTCTCTGTGTGTGGTTTGCTACAGTGCCTTCGGAAAGTATTCAGACCCCTTGTCTTTTTCCACATTTTGTTACATTGCAGCCTAATTCCACATTGAAAAAAATGTATCATCAATCTACTCACAATACCCCATAATGATAAAGCAAAAACAGGTTTCTAGAAATTTTTGCTAATTTATATTTTAAAAAACGTAAATGTCACATTTACCTAAGTATTCAGACCCTTTACTCAGTACTTTGCAAAAGCACCTTTGGCAGTGATTACAACATCGAGTCTGCTCGGGTATGACGCTACAAGCTTGGCACACCTGCATTTGAGGAGTTTCTCCCATTCTTCTCTGCAGATCCTCTCAAGCTCTATCAGGTTGGATGGAGAGCGTTGCTGCACAGCTATTTTCAGGTCTCTCCAGATATGTTAGATCGGATTCAAGTCCGGGCTCTTGCTGGGCCATTCAAGGCCATTCAGAGACTTGTCCCGAAGCCACTCCTGCGTTGTCTTGGCTGTGTGCTTAGGGTCATTGTCCTGTTGGAAGGTGAACCTTCGCCCCAGTCTAAGGTCCTGAGTGCTCTGGAGTAGGTTTTCATCAAGGATCGCTCTGTACTTTGCTCTGTTCATCTTTGCTTCGATCCTGACTAGTCTCACAGTCCCTACTGCTGAAAAACATCCCCACAGCATGATGCTGCCACCACCGTGCTTCACTGTAAGGAGTGTGCCAAATTTCCTCCAGACGTGACACTTGGCATTCAGGCCAAAGAGTTCAATCTTGGTTTTATCAGACCAGATAATCTTGTTTCTCAAGACTCTCAGTCTTTAGGTGCCTTTTGGCAAACTCCAAGCGGGCTGTCATGTGCCTTTTACTGAGGAGTGGCTTCTGTCTGGCCACTCTACCATAAAGGCTTGATTAGTGGAGCGCTGCAGAGATGGTTGTCCTTCAGGAAGGTTCTCCTATCTCCACAAAGGATCTCTAGAGTTCTGTCAGAGTGACCATCAGGTTCTTGGTCACCACCCTGACCAAGACCCTTCTTCCCCGATTGCTCAGTTTGGCCGGGTGGCCAGCTCTAGGAAGAGTCTTGGTGGTTCCAAATATCTTCCATTTAAGAATGTGTTCTTGGGGACCTTCAATGCTTCAAAAATGTTTTGGTACCCTTCCCCAGATCTGTACCTCAACACAATCCTGTCTCGGTGCTCTAAGGACAATTCCTTCGACCTCATGGCTTGGTTTTTGCTCTGACATGCACTGCAACTTTGGGACCTTATATAGACAGGTGTGTGCCTTTCCAAATCATGTCCAACCAATTGAATTTACCACAGGTGGACTCCCATGAAGTTGTAGAAACATCTCAAGGATGATCAATGGAAACAGGATGTACCTGAGCTCTATTGTGAGTCTCATAGCAAAGGGGCTGAATACTTCTGTAAAAATGTATTTCTGTTTTTATTTTTAATACATTTGTAAACATTTCTAAAACACTGTTTTTGCTTTGTCATTATGGGGTATTGTGTGTAGATTGCTGAGGAAAAACATTTATTTAATCCATTTTAAAATAAGTCTGTAATGTAACAAAATATGGAAAAAGAAAAGGGGTCTGAATACTTTCCAAAAGCACTGTACAGTATACAAAGGAACCACACATTAGATGGAAAACTATCCTCTTGAAATCTGCTACCTACAGGTGCGTCTGGAATATAAACAGTGCTGGTTTACGAGAAATGTCCAAGTTTTTACAACATTGGACCGGGGACACTAAAAAGTTTAGCACAGCTGGCCTGAAAATAAACATGGCCACATACCACGGACATAAGCACGCTTGCAGTATCTGTCTACGAGAGACTTAAATCACTGTATCCTTAGGCCTACTGCCTCTCTCTCGCTCTCGCTCTCCCTCGCTCTCTTGCTCTCTCTCTCGCTGTCTCTCACTGTCGCTCACTCTCTCTCACCAGCTGTGTGGTGTTATTCTCCCTCCCCTTAATAAGTTACCTTGGTAACCCATAACTTGGAAACATGCTATGTGGCTGAGCAACCTGAGGCGTAGGATAAGACATGTCTTTTACAAGCCCCCGGTCAGTCCATCTCAACCACATGTCAAAGTGGACATGTACACTAGCAGCCAGCCGATGGTCTTTCCTGTCTATGTCACTCATGTTATTGTCACCTAATTATACAGCCGTCAGTGCTCAGGACCTGGGAGGCTGGGAGAGTGTGAAGAGAGCAATGGTGAGCCAACACTGAGGACATGGCTGGAATATCGACACTACACATACTGTATCCTAGGCCTATGGGTTTGAATTGAGTAGGCAGTTATTATTACAGTAGATTTCTAGATTGTTCCTTTTGGGTATTAACAGGCTAATACATATAATGATGAGTATATGTTCAAGGTCACTGAGTAAGGATGACCTTTGTTACATTTTCTCTATAAGTGACCTTCAAATCATGGTATGTGTGACTATGAGTAACATTGCGCCTCGCAGCTTGAAACCAGCCAAACGTATCTAATAATTTGTTGAGCCCAGCAATCAACGGTGTGCCATGATTGGTTGCCCATCTCAAAAACTGCCTAATGACGCACAATCACCGTGGCGATGGCTGATGAGGGCGTTCTCCACCTGTCGCGCTCCATGATAAATGCAGCCACTCTTTTTTTCTTTTCTTTGATTGAGTCTCTCAAACCCGTCTTTTTTTCTACCGTAATTACAGAATTTTCCTTCCACTGAGGTGTCAAGGAAGCTTTGGCTTGTCTTCAACTCTGTGTTTCTCCTGTAGATCCGTGCCTCTCTCTGCTTGTGTTTTTTCGTGTTCCAAGTCTCTCTCTGTGTGTGTGTGTGTGTGTGTGTGTGTGTGTGTGTGTGTGTGTGTGTGTGTGTGTGTGTGTGTGTGTGTGTGTGTGTGTGTGTGTGTGTGTGTGTGTGTGTGTGTGTGTGTGTGTGTGTGTGTGCACACCTACATGCACACCTATGCAAGCGAGTAAGTGACAGGAAGCATAAACAGATCAAATAGAGGGACGGAGTTGAAACAATAACATTGAGAGAGAGAATCAGCAGCACCAGGTTATTTTGAACCCACTCAAGACTCTGGTTAGTTGGTAATGACACCTTCCTGTTTGTTGAGGAGGGGAAGTGGTTTGAGTGATGTGGACTGTGGTGGTACAACCTGTTTTCTGGGCCCCCTCCCACACTGTGCAACCCTGTGAGTCAGACCAATATGTTTTATATGTGTTTCAGGTCAACACACCTTCCATTTCAGGCCTCCTCACACCATAATGGAACTCGCTCATGAATTCTGGGAAATCTACAGGGTTTTTTAGGTGACTGGTCCCATCTTATAAAGCTCACAAATCACTGGGAAGCCACTGATGACTGGGAGGAATCAAACAAACATATAACGCCTTTCTCTCTTTGGGTAAGTAAGTCAATTTTCAACCCACAAAGGCTCATGGGAAATGAAATGCACCCTTGGAATAGGCTCCGCGAAAAGAACCATGGGAAGATTAAGGTTTATACGGTTGCATGCGTTTTAGATGGTGCTGTTGTGGAGGTTGAGGGACTCTCCTAGCCTGGAATCCAACATGATAAGTCCATTTCACCATTCATATCAGGATTTCAGGCTAGTACTGATATTTCACATGCCTTTTATGTCTCTTTATATGAAGTCACTCGGCTCTGTCATATTCTCACATGGTCTCTCCTATTATTGCTATGCGGATGACACTCAACTACTCTTCTCCTTAGCCCCTTCTAATACCCAGGTGGTGAAACATATCTCTGTGTGCCTGGCAGATGTCGGCCCACCACCTCAAGCTCAACCTAGACCAAATGGAGCTGCTCTTCCTCCCGAGAATAGTCTGTCCACTCCAAGACCTCTCCATCACGGGTGACACTCCACTGTGCCCCCCTCCCAGAGTGCAAAGAACCTTGGTGTGACCCTGGACAACACCCTGTCGTTCTCTGCAAACATCAAAGCAGTGGCTCGCTGCTACAGGGTCATGCTCTACAACATCCCTAGAGTGTGAGCTTTCCTCACACAGAAATCAGCGCAGATCCTTATCCTGGCACCTGTCATATCCCGTCTAGACTACTGCAACTCTCTGTTGGCTGGGCTTCCTGTTTGTGCCATCAAATCCCTGCAACTTATCCAGAATGCCACAGCCCGCCTGGTGTTAAACCTTCTTAAGTTCTCCCATGTCATCCCACTCCTCCGCACACTCCCCCGGCTTCCAGTCGGAGCTTGCATCATCTTCAAGACCATGGTACTTGCCAACGGAGCAGCAAGGGGTACTGCGCCTTCTTACCTTCAGGCTATGCTCAAACCCTACATCCAAACCCGAGCACTTCGTTCCACCACCTCTGATCTCCCGCTCAGCCCAGTAAAGCTCTTCTCTGTGCTTTTACTGGCCTTCCCTCTAAAGTTCCTGCCCATCTTTCGAAAATCTCGGAAACCCGACCTCTTTGAAGAGTATCGCAAATAACTATCACACCATCGTCAACGCTTTGCTGATCAACACTTTGTTGAGGGAAAATGTACTTGATACGATTGTGATGTTATGTTGTCTCACCTACAGTTGAAGTCGGAAGTTTAAATACAATTAGCTTGGAGTCATTAAAACTCATTTTTCAACCACTCCACAAATTTCTTGTTAACAAACTATAGTTTCGGCAAGTCAGTTAGGACATCTACTTTGTGCATGACCCAAGTCAGTTTTCCAACAATTGTTTACAGACAGAGTTTTCACTTCTAATTCACTGTATCACAATTCCAGTGGGTCAGAAGTTTACATACACTAAGTTGACTGTGCCTTTAAACAGCTTGAAAAATTCCAGAAAATTATGGCTTTAGAAGCTTCTGACAGGCTAATTGACATCATTTGAGTCAATTGGAGGTGTACCTGTGGATGTATTTCAAGGCCTACCTTTGAACTCAGTGCCTCTTTGCTTGACATCATGGGAAAATCAAAAAAAATCTGCCAAAACCTCAGGAAAAATTGTAGACCTCCACAAGTCTGTTTCATCCTTGGGGGCAATTTGCAAACGACTGAAGGTTCCACGTTCATCTGTACAAACAATAGTATGCAAGTATAAACGCCATGGAACCACGCAGCCGTCATACCGCTCAGGAAGGAGACAGGTTCTGTATCCTAGAGATGAACGTACTTTGGTGCGAAAAGTGCAAATCAATCCCGGAACAAAAGCAAAGGACCTTGTGAAGATGCTGGAGGAAACTGGTACAAAAGTATCTATATCCACAGTTAAACGAGTCCTATATCGGCATAACCTGAAAGGCCGCTCAGCAAGGAAGAAGGTCCTCTGGGCTGATGAAACAAAAAGAGAACTGTTTGGCCATAATGACCATCGTTATGTTCAGAGGAAAAAGGGGGAGGCTTGCAAGCCGAAGAACACCATCCCAACCGTGAAGCACGGGGATGGCAGCATCATGTTGTGGGGATGCTTGCTGCAGGAGGGACTAGTGCGCTTCACAAAATAGATGGCATCATGAGGTAGGAAAATTATGTGGATATATTGAAGCAACATCTCAAGACATCAGTCAGGAAGTTAAAGCTTGGTCGCAAATGGGTCTTCCAAATGGACAATGACCCCCAGCATACTTCAAAGGTGTGGCAAAATGGCTTAAGGACAACAAAGTCAAGGTATTGGAGTGGCCGTCACAAAGCCCTGACCTCAATCCAATAGAACATTTGTTGGCAGAACTGAAAAAGCGTGTGCGAGCAAGGAGGCCTACCAACCTGACTCAGTTACACCAGCTCTGTCAGGAGGAATGGGCCAAAATTCACCCAACTTATTTTGGGAAGCTTGTGGAAGGCTACCCAAAACGTTTGACCCAAGTTGATCCAAATTGAGTGTATGTAAACTTCTGACCCACTGGGAATGTGATGAAAGAAATAAAAGCTGAAATAAATCATTCTCTCTGCTATTATTCTGACATTTCACATTGTTAAAATAAAGTGGTGATCCTAACTGATCTAAGACAGGGAATTTTTACTAGGTTTAAATGTCAGGAATTGTGAAAAACTGAGTTTAAATGTATTTGGCTAAGGTGTATGTAAACTTCCGACTTCAACTGTACCCATCTTAAGATGGATGCACAAATTGTAAGTCGCTCTGAATAAGAGCGTCTGCTAAATGACTGGAATGTAAAATGTAAATTGAAGAACTACATTTCCTGCTATTGAAACGTATACCCTCAATATATTCCATCTTTGTTTTGTTATAGGCTTCATCACTCAACGCAGAGTTTAGAGGTTGGGGAAACATAGGTACTCAACCAATTGACAACATACAGTAAGTGGATTTCACTTTCGCATACTAAATTGTATTGTCGCATTAGTAAACACAAATAATTACCTGCACAACACCGGAGTGAGAGAGGAACTTTTTACAGAATTACTTCACATCCTACTTTGTGCTTTGAAAACCCAAACGATATCTACCAGGGGTTACTGGGAGCAGTTTCATTAGAGCCAAGCCATTCATCCTCACTGACTATTCATTAGATAGCGAATGCAATCAGACTGGTTGATGGGTAATTAACAGTCATCTCTTCAATTGCAAAGTACGCCTTTAAATACCACGTCAATAATCAGGCCCGATATGCATACGCTCTGTTTAATAAAAAATGCTAATGAGCGCACCTCTATTTGCGCAATCTCCTACATGGAAGTGGAAGTGGACAAGCGTGTGGGAGAAGTTTAATAGCTTGAGTGGTGATATGTTATGAAAATATAGTTGCTATGGTGGCAAATTACGTGGAATATAGGAAATGTCTATCAAACTTAGAGGTTTGCAATGGCCATTGGGTATGGCCTGAGATTTGGTCAACACTGTGTGTGGCCCATGAGTTTGTTCTGACAGGGTTGGCTGGTACTGGTGGTTGGGTTCTTATTTGGTTGGCAGCCATGGAGGAATGCAGAATGGGCCTCGCCTAACAATTGAAGGTTTTCACTGCCAACAAGAAGCTTTTACAAACTTTTTCCTGCACAGGATTCTTGCTTGGTGACGCGCCTTGCAGTGTTGTGTGGAGTGTAAGAATTTTGAATTCACAACATTGTGATACCACAGAACGCATTATATAGTCTAGCTATTTCAACAACAAAAAACAGTAAGGTAGCTTACATATAAACGAACAGTGTTGGAAAAAACCATAATGATGTCATGTCTGACAAGGTACGGTGTCATGTCAGATCTGAATTGAGAGACTCTTGCAGCATGAAACACAGTAATTTCATACGCATCCCTTAAAGGGCCAATCAGCAGTTGAAACAATAACAAAGTTTATTCCCCACCACTGTTTTGGTAGAAAGCTGAGCGACAGGGCTAAAGAAATTTAAACTCTTAAATTCAGAGACAGAGCTATGGATGCAAAGACTGACCATCCATGATATCAAAATTATAGTTTTAACCATGTTTTGAGGCTATACAGTGTTTGTTTATGTTTACTTTGTTTACAAACATTAGTTAAACAGGGTAATATTTGGGGTTTTGATGGGGTACAACAGTGCAACTAAGCTCATGAGGCATTTATAAGTTGCAGTGCCTTCAGAAAGTATTCATACTCCTTGACTTATTCCACATTTTGTAGAGTTACAGCATGAATTGAAAATGTATTAAATATATATTTTTTAAATCTCACCCATCGACACACAAACCCCATAATGACAAAGGGAAAACATGCTTTTAGAAATGTTTGCAAATGTATTGACACTGAAATACGGAAACATCTCATTTACATAATTATTCACACCCCTGAGTCAATACATGTTAGAATAACCTTTGGCAGCGATTACAGCGGTGTGTCTTTCTGGGTAAGCCTAAGAGCTTTACACACCTGCATTGTACAATATTTTCCCATTATTATTTTCAAAATTCTTCAAGCTCTGCCAATTTGGTTGTTGATCATTACTAGACAATCATTTTTATGTCTTGTCATAGATTTTCAAGCAGATTAATGTCTAAATTGTAATATGTTATATTGGATTTGCCCCAAACATAACACTTTGTATTTTTTGCAGTACTTTAGTGCCTTGTTCCAAACAGGATGCACGTTTTGGAATATTTATATTCTGTACAGGCTTCCTTCTTTTCATTCTGTCAATTAGTGTTACGACTCCTATCGAAGGTGGCTCCCCTTCTTGTTCGGGTGGCGCTCGGCGGTCGTCGTCACCGGCCTACTAGCTGCCACTGACTTTTTCCTCCCCCTCCTTATTTGTTTATTGGTTACACCTGTTTTTAGTTAGGGTGATTAGTAGGGTTTTATTACCCAGCAGGCCCGTCTGTTGGGTGTGCGGGATTGTTTTGTGTACTGTTTGTGCATGCGTGTATGTCACGGTTCGTGGTAGTTGTATTTTCGGAACTATTTTGTTCCCCTTGTGTGTTGGGGCATTTGGTTGGAGTGGCGTCGTGTTTCACCTTTGTGGTGATTAAAAGTTACGCTACTCTGAACTCTCTGTCTCCTGCGTCTGACTCTTTCCTCCACTACACCCCGGGCATTACAATTAGGTTAATATAGTAGAGTAACTACAATGTTGTTGATCCATCCTCAGTTTTCTCCTATCACAGCCATTAAACTCTGTAACTTTTTTAAAGTCACCATTGACCTCATGGTGAAATCCCTGAGCGGTTTCCTTCCTCTCTGGCAACTGAGTTAGGAAGAACGCCTGTGTCTTTGTAGTGACTGGGTGTATTGATACACTATCCAAAGTGTAATAACGAACTTCTCCATGCTCAAAGGATATTCAATATCTGTATTTTTATTTTTTTACACATCTACCAATAGGTACATTTCTTTGCGAGGCATTGGAAAACCTCCCTGGTCTTTGTGGCTTGTCATAAGAAAGGTATTGAATACTTATTGACTCAAGACATTTCAGCTTTCAATTTTGATTAATTTGGAAACATTTCGAAAAACATAATTGAACTTTGACGTTATGGGGTATTGTGTGTAGGCCAGTGACCAAAAAAATCTCAACTTAATACATTTTAATTTCAGCCTGTAACACAACAAAATGTGGAAAAATCCGAGGGGTGTGAATTCTTTCTGTAGGTAATGTATGTTGTTCAAGAATCATTGGGTACATATAATTCATATATAAGTCCAAAAACGGATGTAGCAACTGCTGATTGTCCCTTTAAAACTAGAAACAATTATGGTAACATTTGCTTTCAGGAACTATGTGTGAGAGTCGTCATCTCTGCAAAATAGAACCCATCATACTCACATTCTCACCTTATTCAGCTTTTAAATGAAACTAGGACCTGTAGATAAGACTACCAAAGGAGCTCAGTGCTGCAGAATCCCACATAGAGGAAGAAAGGAGAGAACACCAGGCTGGCATCTTAATGGAGGGATATGAAGATCACCTGTCATACATAGTGTCCTCTGTAGTGGTCAAAGGCCCTTCAAAGATCCCAACGGGTGAGAAGAGAGAGGGATGAGGTCAGTGGAGGCTGCTGATAATGGATGAAGCGGAACAAATGGAATGGCATCAAACAAATGGAAACCATGTGTTTGATGTATTTGATACCATTCCACCCATTCCGCTCCAGCCGTTGCCACGAGCCCGACCTCCCCAATTAAGGTGCCACCAACCTCCTGTGGATGAGTTAGAGGAGGGGGTTACCAAGAAGGGTCTGTCTGATGAGGGTGGGGAGAGTGGAAGAAGAGGTAGAGTCCATTTTGTGGCCAAAGTGAAGTGCACTCTCGTAGGTGTAGTTTTGATGAACAGTGCCCTTCAGCCAGTAGATGTTGAAGATGCAAGCCACAAGATTCTGTACAGAAGTGTTGGGGTAACAGTATATGACAGTGTTTCTCAAACCCGGGCTTCAGAACCCCAAAGTGGTGTACGTTTAGGTTTTTGACCTAACACTACATAGCTGATTCAAATGATCAAAGCTTGATGATTAGTTTATTCGTTGGTACCGAGGACCGAGTTCGGGAAACCCTACTATATGGTAAGATTGAATAATTACACTTCAGGATGTCCACAACATGAGAAAACTGCAGTTCAGTCCAACAGGCATAAATATAAGTAGCATAAATTGCGTGTTGATGCTAACTAGGCGACCATTAGCTAGCTAGCCAAGGTTATCAGAGGATAATATGATTTTCCAAGTAAAACATGTCCATTGTAGCTGGTAATGAGCATAGATTAGTTGACAATAGCCACTGTATCATGCACCTCCTGAGTATCAATTCACTACAGTAAGTCATTAGTCTTTTGGCGGCAGGTAGCTTAGCGGTAGCGTTGGACCAGTAACCAAAAAATTGCTAGTTCTAAAATGTTATTTATAATATGTCATTAATACTAATCATAGGTATTGATTAAAATCAATGTATACAAACAATGTACATAACGAGAAATTGCTGGCAATTTTATCACGACTCTAACATTACCATTTCAGAATATTAATGACCTATTTATCTTTTGTTCTTAATTTCGTTGCAGCCCTCCCATACATGCAACATTTGTATTTACATTTTTGGTCAGGATGAAATTGTGATACGCAAAGAAAAGAAAAGTATAGAAATGTGACTGTCAAATTAGGAAGAGAGAGAACAATGTTGTCATGTGGTCTTTTGTTTGTTGTTGTTTGGTTACTGTAATATGTTGTACGTGTATTAATAAAGAAATATCCCACTTTTTTTTTTTTTTAAAGGACATCCACAAATGAATACAGACGATACGGGTGGCAGGTAGCTTCGTGGTAAAAGCGTTGGACCAATAACCAAAACCAACTAGGTGAAAAATCTGTCAGTCTGCCTTTGAGCAAGGCACTTAACCATAATTGCTCCAGAATCGTCAATAATGTCTGATCCTTGACCGTGACCCCACTCTCCGATGGAAAAGTTGCATAAGTCATATTTCCATTTCACGCCACACATTTGTACAGGTTATACACTTGGGGTGGGGGGGTAAGAAGTGTAGTGGGATAAGAAAAGTGACAAAGAAAGAGAGACAAAGCAAATAATAAGCACACTATGTTTGATAGAGAGAAGGATAGACAGTGAGTGAGTGATTGAGTGATTGAGTGAGGAAGCGAGCGAGGGAAAGACTAAGGAGGTGAACGACTGAGCAAGTGAGCCAGTGCATCAATAATAGAAAAAAACAATTGAAAGAAAGAGGAGAAGAGACTTCGTAGTCCAGGTCCCTCGGTGTCAGGACTTGTCTGTGTTGGATCCCCTCCAGCAGAACAGGCCCTTGGATTGCAGCTCTAACTCTCTATGTAGGCAGAGTTTCCTCTTCCCTGTGAAATAATAGGGATTCATTCCCTCCATGGGAATTTCCCTAGGCGGTTAACATCTCCCATTTATTCTACCCAGCTGAGCAGAGGGATTTTGTTTCTCGAAGAAAATAAAAGCTATTTTGATTGGAATGTACGCTGTTTTGCTATTTTATTCTGCACCCCATGTCTTCCGTACTGCCATTATCTTATCTTTCTCTAGCTTATCTTTCTCTGGAAAGGTACAGTCTTCATTTGTCACTTCTTTTCAAACCCTTTTGGGCAAGCTGTCAAGTCTGTTTGTCTTCATTGTTTTGATTTGAGGCTTTCCCCTCCGCTGAACCCTTTTTCCTCACATTGAATGACAGACAACGTTAGTGTTTTCTTTTTCACATCTTTGCTCAGCTTGATGAGGTTGCTTGGATTCATTCAATTACACTTGTCTGTCAGTAAGATCAGCCTGGTCTCATTGAATAGACGTAACATATTAAATGTAAATCCGGGGACACTCAAATTAGTATGATATGTTACGTTTGGTATGGTTACATAAAACAGAATGTTACTTATAAGAAGGGTGGTTGGTCAAGGTGGATGGGTAGGCAATTGCATTTCGTAACATATATGAATTGGATGAAGGACATCCACACCCCAAAAATATCCACACATACGAATTAATCACAGACTGGTATTGTGAAGCTATTGGCGATATCTGATTTGTATAAAGATGGTACAATTATGGGTCTGAATGAACTAAAGGATAAGACCGGCTTTACCAACCATTTTAGAATAATTCAGACTGTAGATGCAGTCAACTTGGCAGATAGAAAAGTTACATTTAAAAATGATTTGAACAAATTGGAAAGTTTCATAAAAGACGTCCATTCCTAAAACCACATAGAATCTAGGGTGTATAAATTCTTAAAAGAAAAAAACAAGGGGACTACACCTTCCCTTAAGAGAGAAATGGGGAAAAGATTTGAAGTTATGGGGAAAAAAGTGTGGGAAATCTGCTTTAAAACATGCAGAGAGTCTTAACACAACTGGTTCAGTATAATATAATTCATAGATCTTACTGGACTCCTAAAATGTACAAGGAAAAAATTATAACCGATAGCAAAATTTGATAGAGATGTACAGTGCATTCGGAAAGTATTCAGACCCCTTGACTATTTCCACATTTTGTTGCGTTACAGCCTTATTCTAAAATTGATTAAATTGTTTTCCCCCCTCACCAATCTACACACAACATTCCACAATGACGAAGCAAAAACAGGTTTAGAAATGTTTGCAACAGTATAAAAACAAACCCCAGAAATATCACATTTACATAAGTATTCAGACTCATTACTAAGCACTTTATTGAAGCACCTTTGGCAGCGATGACAGCCTTGAGTCTTCTTGGGTATGACGCTACAAGCTTGGCACACCTGTATTTGGCGAGTTTCTACCATTCTTCTCTGCAGATCCTCTCAAGCTCTATCAGGTTGGATGGGGAGCGTCGCTGCACAGCTATTTTCAGGTCTCTCTAAAGATTTTTAGTCGGGTTTCAAGTCCAGGCTCTTGCTGGGCCACTCAGGGACATTCAGAGACTTGTCCCGAAGCCACTCCTGCATTGTCTTGGCTGTGTTCAGGGTTGTTGTCCTGTTGGAAGGTGAACCTTTGCCCCAGTCTGAGGTCCTGAGCGCTCTGGAGCAGGTTTTCATCAAGGATCTCTATGTACTTTGCTCCGTTCATTTTTCCCTCGATCCTGACTTGTCTCCCAGTCCCTGCCGCTGAAAAACATCCCCACAGCATGTTGCTGCCACTACGCTTCACCGTAGGGATGGTGCCAGGTTTCCTCCAGATGTGACACTTGGCATTCAGGCCAAATAGTTCATCTTGGTTTCATCAGACCAGAGAATCTTGTTTCTCATGGTCTGAGAGTCCTTTAGGTGTCTTTTGGCAAACACCAAGTGGGCTGTCATGTGCCTTTTACTGAGGAGTGGCTTCCATCTGGCCACTCTACCATAAAGGCCTGACTGGTGGAGTGCTGCAGAGATGGTTGTCCTTCTGGAAGGTTCTCCCAATTCCACAGAGGAACTCTGGAGCTCTGTCAGAGTGACCATCAGGTTCTCTGTCACCTCCCTGACCGAGGCCCTTCTCCCCCGATTGCCCAGTTTGGCCAGGCGGTCAGCTCTAGGAAGAGTCTTGGTGGTTCCAAACTTCTTCCATTTTTGAATTATAGACCTTTGTGGGGACCTTCAATACTGCAGACATTTTTTGGTACCCTTCCCCAGATCTGTGCCTCGACACAATCCTGTCTCGGAGCTCTAAGGACAATTCCTTCGACCTCATGGCTTGGTTTTCGCTCTGTCATGCACTGTCAACTGGTGGAATTTATATAGACAGGTGTGTTTCTTTCCAAATCGTGTCCAATCAATTGAATTTACCACAGGTGGACTCCAATCAAGTTCTAGAAACATCTCAAGGATGATAAATGGAAACAGGATGCACCTGAGCTCAATTTCGAGTCTCATAGCAAAGTGTCTGAATACTTATGTAAATAAGGTATGGTTAATAGTGCCTGTGTGTAGAGGAGTCAGGCGCAGGACAGCAGATATGAGTAAATCATGTAATTTACTCAAATATTCACAAATACAACACAATAAATCGAGCCCACAATAACGGACCGTATTACAAACAAACAATCACTCACAAACAAACATGGGGGAACAAAGGGTTAAATAATGAACAAGTCATTGGGGGAATGAAACCAGGTGTGTAAGACAAGGACAAAACAAATGGAAAAGGAAAAGTGGATCGGCGATGGCTAGAAGGCCGGGGACGTCGACCGCCGAACGCCGCCCGGACAAGGAGAGGGACCGACTTCGGCGGAAGTCGTGACAGTATGGATGGTATAAATACAAAATTGTCCTCATCAATCTACACAGAATACCCCAAAATAACAAAGTGAAAACAGTTTTTTATTTAATCTATTTTAGAATAAGGCTGTAAAGTAACAAAATACGGAAAAAGTCAAGGGGTCTGAGTACTTTCCAAATACACTGTAAATCAGATGATGCTGGGCTTGTTCATATGTTGGTCAAGTGTCCTAAATTGGAATCAAATTGGAAAATAATATTCTCTCTACTTCAAGGAGCATACAAATGCAGCCTCTATCTTGCTGAGAATGAACTTCCCAGAAAATACACCAAACGCTTCCATGCTCATGTCACTAACTCTCATTGCTAAAAGGGTCATTTCAAGGCATTGGAAAGAAGAGCATTTTCCCTCATTTGAAGAATGGCTCAAACTGTCAATGACCACTGTCAAATTTGAAGAAATGACTGCAAATGTAAATGGGAATCTAAAGGAATATGAAAAGAATTGTCCAAGTTTGAAGTTGTCTTGGAGTAAACTGAACCAGGGGAAAATGTTATCTATAATATCTAATTAATACTAATCACATTGATACAAAATTATTTATACAAAATCAATATAACAATCAGTAATATGTACATTTACTGTAATACAAATAATGTACCTAATGAGAAATTGCTGGCAATTTTATCATGACTCTAACTCTACCATTTCATGATATTAATTAACTATTTATTTCTTGTTCTTTAAAGTTTTTTGCAGCCCTCCCGTATATGCAACATTTGTATTTACATTTTTTTGTCAACTTGGGAGAGAGATCAATGTTTTCATGTGTTTACATGTGGTCTTTTGTTTATTGTTGTTTGGTTACTGTGATATGTTGTATGTGCTGTAAAGATATTATGAATAAAAAAAAACACTAAAATGTGCAGTATGCCAAAGATGTCTCAAGTTTTCAGAGAGTGTGCAGTTGGCATGCTGACAGCTGGAATGTCACCAGAGCTGTTGCCAGAGAATTGAATGTTCATTTATCTACCATAAACCGACTTCAACGTCGTTTTAGAGAATGTGGCAGTACGTCCAACCGGCCTCACAACCGCAGACTATGTGTAACCACGCCAGGACCTCCACATCCGGCTTCTTCACCTGCTGGATCATCTGAGACCAGCCACCTGGACAGCAGATGAAACTGTGGGTTTGCACGACAGAAGAATTGTCAGAAAACTGTCAGAAACCATCTCAGGGAAGCTCATCTGCGTGCTCGACGTCCTCACCAGGGTCTTCACCTGACTGCAGGTCGGCGTCGCAACCTACTTCAGTGGGCAAATGCTCAACTTTGATTGATGAATACTGGTTTCATATGTACCGTGGAGATGGCTGACAGCGTGTATGGCGTTGTGTGGGTGAGCGGTTTGCTGATGTCAATGTTGTGAACAGAGTGTCCAATGGTGGCTGTGGAATTATGGTATGGGCAGGCATAAGCTATGAACAATGAAAACAATAGCATTTTATCGATGACAAATTGAATGCACAGAGATACCGTGACGAGATCCTGAGACCCATTGTCGTGCCATTCATCCGCCGCCATCACCTCATGTTTAAGCATGATAATGCACGGGCCCCATGTCGCAAGGATCTGTACACAATTCCTTGAAGCTGAAAATTGCCCAGCCTGCATACTCACCAGATATCTCACCCATTGAGCATGTTTGGGATGCTCTGGATCGACATGTACGACAGCATGTTTCAGTTCCCACCAATATCTAGCTACTTCGCAAAGCCATTAAAGAGGAGTGGGACAACATTCCACAGGCCACAATCACCAGCCTGATCAACTCTATGCAAAGGGGATGTGTCACGCTGCATGAGGCAAATGGTGGTCACACCAGATACTGACTGGTTTTCTGATCCACGTTCCTACCTTTTTATTAAGGTATCTGTGACCAACAGATGCATATCTGTTTTCCCAGTCATGTGAAATCCATAGATTAGGGCCAATTGAACGAAGTAGTAGCCTCCCGGGTGGCGCAGTGGTCTAGGGCACTGCATCGCAGTGCTAGCTGCGCCACCAGAGTCTCTGGGTTCGCTCCCAGGCTGGGCTGGGTTCGCGCCCAGGCTCTGTCGCAGCCGGCCGCAACCGGGAGGTCCGTGGGGCGACGCACAATTGGCATAGCGTCGTCCGGGTTAGGGAGGGTTTGGCCGGTAGGGATATCCTTGTCTCAGTATGTAAAAAAAAAAAAAATGTAATAAAATGTATGCACTCTACTGTAAGTCGCTCTGGATAAGAGTGTCTGCTAAATGACTAAAATGTAAATGTAAGTACAGCGCTTTAAACCCACTGGGCACACACTGGCTGAATCAGTGTTGTTTCCACGTCATTTAAATGAATTTACGTTGAACCAACGTGGAATAGACGTTGAATTGATGTCTGTGCCCAAGTGAAACAGTCCTTCCTGTTATTCTCTGTGTCCTCCCGGCTCCCTACCCAGAATGCTCTTATCTCTGCTCGTCGACAGTAGAGTACGTGTGTCAGTGTCTGCCTCCACAGAGAGAAAACCACAGCGTTATCTCATGTGGCTATTTACCTTTTCGCCAGGGACGTCTGTTTAGAAGTCGGTGTTGAATGACTCCCTTGGCGTAAGATGGCGGAACAAGAGGTGCTCAGTGCTGCCTGAAACCCAAGCCTCTCACTGATGCCCTATTAGAACTCTGGGAACATCGTGCGCCGCGTTAAGTCAACTTGGCTGCGTCCGAGCGCAAATATTTACGGAGCGCTGCATGGAATCGGTACTGCTGGCAGGGGCTCACACAAGCCTCCAAACCTCCAAAGAGACATTTGGGAACGCTGGGGGATGAATTTGGAGAATGTGCAGGACGTGGGTGTTTCTATGTCTCTGAGTCTTTCCACAGCCTAGACCTCTTTATTAAGATGGACTTGACTGATCAGGGAATGTGAAGGGGAATTTTGAGAGTAAAGTGTACATATTCGCTCTGTTGATTTACAGTAAACCGACGGCTGTATTTGACAGCTGTACGGGGTGTTGTGATAATTATCAGTTACAGCCTTCCTGGATTCTTTCTGAGTCATATTAAATCTGTCAGTCATTGTTGTACTGTAGTGCGGTAACCATAGCAACTCTATACTCATGTGAATAGGGAATCGCCTTTCTTTGTTTCTTTTGTGTGACAGTCTTGTAATATGTTCCTCACACCCATAAAGCTGCACATTCCCCTTCACATTCCCTGATCAGTCAAGTCCAGTGTTGCCTTACAACCTGGAATTAAAATATATTTTAATTCCAATGATGCTTAAAGGGAAACTTCACCGCTTGACACTATTTGGGGTGTTTTTCCAGTCTCCCTACATAATTATGAGCGATGAGAGATGTTTAAGGCATAATTGTGCACCATAGCGGTATTTTATATTTTTCTCACCGGAAAATTCCAGCCAATGACGTCATTGGTTGATTGAGCCTGCTGTCTGATCTAACAATGTATGGAGTCATGTTTTGGTACAAATTATTGTGGCCTTTGTGTTTTGCCGATTGCACGATCACAGTAGCAGTGAGTAGATATGGTTGTCCTTGTTCACTAAAGCCATTGGACCATTGTCTCAACGATGTTCCTATCTGCCACGACATTACAGGATATCTAGGTTGACTCATTTTCCCTGGCTCTAACCAGAATAGAAAGAGGAGTGGGAGGCCCCGGTGCACAACTGAGAAGGAGGACAAGTACATAAGAGTGTCTAGTTTGAGAAACAGACATCTCACAAGTCCTCAACTGGCATTAAATAGTACCCGCAAAACACCAGTCCCAATGTCAACAGTAAAGAGCCGAGTCCTGGATGCTGGCCTTCTAGGCAGAGTTGCAAAGAAAAAGCCATATCTCAGACTGGCCAATAAAAATAAAATATTAAGATGGGTTAAAGAACACAGACACTGGACAGAGGAACTCTAACTAGAAGGCCAGCATCCCAGAGTCTCCTCTTCACTGTTGACGTTGAGACTGGTGTTTTGCGGGTACTATTTAATGAAGCTGCCAGTTGAGGACTTGTGCGCCATCTGTTTCTCAAACTAGACACTCTAATGTACTTGTCCTCTTGCTCAGTTGTGCACTGGGGCCTCCCACTCCTCTTTCTATTCTGGTTACAGCCAGTTTGCACTGTTCTGTGAAGGGAGTAGTACACAGCGTTGTACGAGATCTTCAGCTTCTTGGCAATTTCTCTCATGGAATAGCTTTCATTTCTCATAACAAGAATAGACTGACGAGTTTCAGAAGAAAGTTCTTTGTTTCTGGCCATTTTGAGCCTGTAATCGAACCCACAAATGCTGATGCTCCAGAAACTCAACTAGTCTAAAGAAGGCCAGTTTTATTGCTTCTTTAATCAGAACAACAGTTTTCAGCTGTGCTAACATAATTGAAAAAGGGTTTTCTAATGATCAATTAGTCTAAAATGATAAACTTGGACTAGCTAACACAACATGCCATTGGAACACAGAAATTATGGTTGCTGATAAAGGGCCTCTGTATGCCCATGTAGATATTCCATAGAAAAATCTGCCGTTTCCAATTACAAGTCATTTACAACATTAACAATGTCTACACTGTATTTCTGATCAATTTGATGTTATTTTAATGGACAAAAAATGTGCTTTTCTTTCAAAAACAAGGACATTTCTAAGTGACACCAAACTTTTGAACGGTATTGTATATATACACTACATTACCAAAAGTATGTGGACACTTGCTGGTCGTACATCTGAAAATCATGGGCATTAACATGGAGTTGGTTCCCCCTTTGCTGCTATAACAGCCTCCACTCTTCTGAGAAGGCTTTCCACTAGATGTTGGAACATTGCTGCGGGGACTTGCTTCAAGTCAGCCACAAGAGCATTAGTGACGTCGGGCACTGATGTTGGGCGATTAGGCCTGGCTCGCAGTCGGGGTTCCAATTTATTCCAAAGGTGTTCGATGAGGTTGAGGTCAGGGATCTGTGGAGGCCAGTTAAGTTCTTCCACCCCGATCTTGACAAACCATTTCTGTATGGACCTTGCTTTGTGCATGGGGCATTGTCATGCTGAAACAGAAACAGGCCTTCCCCAAACTGTTGCCACAAAGTTGGAAGCACAGAATCGTCTAGAATGTAATTGTATGGTGTAGCATTAAGGTTTCCCTTCACTGGAACTAAGGAGCCTGAACCATGAAAAACAGTCCCAGACCATTATTCCTCCTCCACCAAAATGTACAGTTGGCGCTATTCATTCAGGCAGGTAGCGTTCTCCTGGCATCCGCCAATCACAGATTCGTCCGTCGAACTGACAGATAGTGAAGCGTAATTCATCACTCCAGAGAATGCGTTTCCACTACTCTAGAGTCTTATGGTGGCAAGCTTTACACCACTCCAGCCAATGCTTCACTTCGCGCATGGTGATCTTAGGCTTGTGTGCGGCTGCTCTGCCATGGAAAGCCATTTCATGAAGCTCCCGACAAACACTTCCTGTGCTGACGTTGCTTCCAGAGGCAGTTTGGAACTCGGTGATGAGTGTTGCAACCGAGGACAGACAATTGTTACTCGCTACACGCTTCAGCACTTGCGGTCCCGTTCTGTGAGCCATTCTGCTGTCAATGTTTGTCTATGGATATGCAAGGCTGTGTGCCTGATTTTGTACACCTGTTAGCAACGGGTGTGGCTGAAATAGCCAAATCCACTAATTTGAAGGGGTTTCCACATAGTTTTGTATATATAGTGTGTATGAAGTGGGTTAAACAGTATGTAAGCAGTATTAAAGTGACCAGTGTCCCATGTCTATGTACATAGGGCAGCAGCCTCTAAGGTGCAGGGTTGACAAACCGGGTGGTAGCTGGCTAGTGACAGTGATTAAAGTTCAGGGCAGGGTATTGAGCTTTCATCCAATAGGTCTACAGGATCTGTACTACTAAAGCTGGTGTCAAGGTCATCAGCGTCATCATCATTATCATCATCATCATCATCATCATCATCATCATCATCATCATCATCATCATCATCATCAGCAGCAGCAGCAGCAGCAGTAGCAGGATTAGTCTGTAGGACATACACAAGTCAGTGATTAGCCAACACTTTACCACTTTTTGTCCCCATCAATACACACTAAAACACGGTACTATACCCACCCATCCACCTCTTGTCAATAGATCATGCATTCCAACCTTCAGACACCAGTCAGTCATCATCACCATCCCCTCCTTAATAATAGCTCTGCTTTTCTCCTATTTAGACTTCAAGCCTTGCATGAACAATCAACTAAGCCTCCATAATACAGAGAAAACTACAGTAGAATTTGTAGCCTACTTATAAACACACCAACTACGACAACAAAACACGGACCGTGTTTATTCTTAGCACAGTACATTTATTTGCTCATCATGGAGTCATGGAAAGACTTAGCAAAGGTGACTTACACTAGGTCCTGGTGCTGAGCTCGATGTTGTTGCCACTGCAGATGTTGATGGGATCGGACTCTGTAAATAGAACACGTAGGCCAGTCACGTTACCCTCTGCGGTAGTTAATTAGCTAGCTAACGGTTAGATATGGTCCAGTAGACTGTAGCTAACGTGACCTAATGTAAGCTTGCAAAGTTAGAACATCACATCGTCAGATAGCAGCTGGCTAATTACACAAATTTGCTTTGGAATTTCTAACCAGCGTATTTTGACCCTTACAAAAAAAAGGATTGCCGTTTTGGAACTGCAGTAAAAGTGCACTAACTGCAGTCGACTGTGGTATTTTGTAATTGCAGAATAATTGCAGTGTACTACATTTGAACTGCAGTTATACCGGCACTCTAACTGCAGTTATATTGCAAAATTACTGCCGTAAATAAAAGGTGTCATTTTGGACGCAGTATTTGCAGCATAATGCAGTTATACTGCACTCTAACCCCAGTTATACTGCACTGTAACTGCAGTTATACTATTCCCTGCGCCGATGACGTGGATGTCGATTAAGGCAGCCCCCCGCACCTCACTGATTCAGAGAACAAATTTAGATCGCTAGCTAGTTAGCTAGCTAGATAAGTTAGCCCCGTTACCTCTGCTCAACTTCTAAGTAAGGTAACCGATGAAATGTTACCCCAGCAGCCTGTGTTTTTTTTTTTTTGCACATCCAAGTGAACTCTAAAAAAGCCTAAAAGTTCACTCCTCTTTGTATTCACATTGCCCTTGCCTTTGAATGAGGACTCAACTCTTTTGCCAGTTCACTTCACCTCTTTTGTGGCCCGAGTCTTCTTTGCATTCACATTGCTATGTTTAGAAAGGAACCAAGATATTTTTCCAACGTTCACTCGATGCACTCTGGGTTTGTGCAGGACAAGCTAGTCCATCAGAACGTGTTATCAGACAGCTGGATATACCTACTTACATTTTGGAAGCTAATCGATTGCATTTAGTTAAAAGATGAGACATAATAATAAATAATAAACAGCAGAAGAAAGAAAGAAAGAAATAGCAGAAGAATAACTGCAAATTAAATAATACGGTAATTGAAAATTGTACACCCAATGCCCCTTTAAACGCTAGTATTGATTCACCAAATATGTCGTCTTCTCACACTATTTAAACTCCACAATCGAATAAACAGGGTGAACCTGTTAGCCTATATTGCAAGCAAATAATCTGCACATCGTGTCAGTACAAAACTCCTTACATATTTTGTCATGTCTGTGCATCCTTAACAATTGCTTATCTATATCCAAAAACAGCACAAGTTTTTTCCCCCGCGAACCTGCACATCATCATCTTCTCTCTTTTGCGGAACCACTATGAAGGGTTATGACAGGAGAAACGGTGTTGCAGTAGTCTAGTGTGTTCACATTGCCCTAAAAAAAAGGGAACCGGGCCGCGGAATTCAAGCGAGTACGAATGGTTTGAGCTGCAAACTATGAAAAGCCATCTATGAAAAGCTCACGTTTTCCTCTATGACGCTCACAAGCTACACAAGAGCCGTTCGAATGTAAGGGGTTCGTCTACATAGAAGATCATAGGAAATCCAAGGAGATAGTGTCTGTAACACTATAATAAGCTTACATTGTTGCTGTCACAAACTCCACACAGTTGTCACTGATTAGTTGGATATTCATTTCCCACTCAGCAAACCATTTCTGTACTTACAGCAGTCATATAAATCCTTTTTGTCAGCTTTTTGCTTCGGCTGACCTTTCTTACTGACATTTGACATTTGAATGCAACTGTTTATGTCAAATTGTTCTGTGTTCTACTTGTAGCCCTGGTCTTCCAGAGGCTAAATATGAGTGTTGGACATGCACATAAATGAAAGTCAGATAAATGATAAATGGGTTCTCGGGACTGATCGGGTTAATGGACACACAGTGAAAGAGCAGCAGTGAAATGTCCCTTTAAGACCGCATCTTCTCTCCTCCATGCTCCACCCACACACACACACACACACACACACACACACACACACACACACACACACACACACACACACACACACACACACACACACACACACACACACACACACACACACACACAACGGCTTTAGAAACATCAAACACACAAAACCTTTTTATATGCAGATGTTTTCAGGATCAATTTCACGTTCTAACGTGATACACGTTCTAACATGATAGCCTCCCCGGGTGCTATCTCTATGCACAATATGTAAATGGGGACCCATTTTAAGACACCATGTAGCCTAAGCGCTTATAGTATTGTGTTTCTTTGAGGGTTTGTTGGCTTAGGTAGCACAGTGACTGACTTTCATCCCTCAGATCCTTTGGTGGGTAGTCTAATACGATGTACTGTGGGGCCATCTGGTGGTAGATAGGAAAAATGAATTTCCACATTGGGGGCAGACTGAAAGTGTGGTAAAACTGTTATGATTATAGATCAGTGTCAGAACAGATTTTATGCTGTTTAAATGGAGTATTTGTATATGTTTTTGACTGACTGTTCATGGACTGCAGTTAGCAGCCAAATGAATGTGAAGCTGAATTACACTGTACATTATACTGTCATCTAGCTTCTATGAAGCGTGTTTATCTGAGGAGTCAGCCAAGGTCAGTTTAAGTATTAATTGAAGTGCAACACATCTTTCCATTGAGTTTTGAGTTCCATGGGGACTTTCCTGTCTCCAGTTAAATATTCCTAATGCAGGATATGACATGCCTTCTCGTGGGCATCAAGTGTGACACAGACACTCTCTCTCTCTCACACACACGCACGCACACACACACACGCACACGCACACGCACACGCACACGCACGCACATGCACGCACACACACCCGTGCTCTGACATGTGAGTAACTTGTGGAACTGTGTCACAGTATCTGGCTTGTCTCCAGTTTTCTACTAGGGTAAAGAGCAGGGCCCTGTGGACTCCCGCTACTCAGTGGACAGAACATTGAAGGCAGGCACAGTGACAACCCTCTACCCTCCCCACTACCCTAGAGGACAAAGGACCAGGCGGACACAACCCATTCCGTTCTGCACTACCTCAGCACCAGTAGACCCCCTCTGTTCTGTCCTAAGACCATAAGGAGGAACAGGGACAGCCCTTGCCTTCCCTTTCTACCCATGACCCAAAGGAAACTGCATCAACTACAGAAGACTGTAGGCAGGCAGAAAGAAAATAGACCCTCCCAACCCCGATGGACAGAACCGTCCTTTCTCACTATAGTACTACACCAAAGGACAGAAGGACCATAGGCAGGCCAGGCAGACTCAGCCCTCTCCCCACCTTTCCCCTCCCTATTTCTACCTTATAGGACCATGAGCAGACTGACAATGCCCTCTCCCAGAGGACCATATGCAGCCACAGACCGACCCATTCGCCTCCCTACTACCCCAGGCCCACCGGACAGAGGCAGAGGACCATATGCAGCCACAGACCGAGCCATTCGCCTCCCTACTACCCCAGGCCCACCGGACAGAGGCAGAGGACCATATGCAGCCACAGACCGAGCCATTCGCCTCCCTACTACCCCAGGCCCACCGGACAGAGGCAGAGGACCATATGCAGCCACAGACCGACCCATTCGCCTCCCTACTACCCCAGGCCCACCGGACAGAGGCAGAGGACCATATGCAGCCACAGACCGAGCCATTCGCCTCCCTACTACCCCAGGCCCACCGGACAGAGGCAGAGGACCATATACAGCCACAGACCGAGCCATTCACCTCCCTACTACCCCAGGCCCACCGGACAGAGGCAGAGGACCATATGCAGCCACAGACCGACCCATTCGCCTCCCTACTACCCCAGGCCCACCGGACAGAGGCAGAGGACCATATACAGCCACAGATATCCCCCAGCCCTGTGTCCCCTCCCTCCTCTCTCAGAAAGCCGGGGTGATGAGTGACGGGTCCTCCTCCAGACAGCATGTCTGGACCCACACTCCCTTGTCACAGCTCTTAGGGGCCCATGCGCCGTAAACACAGCTCACACACGAACACAGAGCCCAGTCACCATTTTATTGCTCTTTAACAGTTTTTCAAGTTTTGGCCCCTTTCAAAGAGACCAAGAGTTGACAAATTCATGAAGCCTAGTGATTTTAGTAACTAGGCCAAAGTTTGTCTATGAGTAAATTGAACATTACTGTATTGTTTTAGCCAAGTGACATGTGTTCAGTGAAAGACCATAGTAAATTACAGTAGAGGGGGGCCAAAGTGAATTGATCTTTGTTGGCGTTTAGTTAGGGATGTAGTTAAACTGTGCCTCCAACAGGTGGCAGTCACTAGCCAGGCAGTGCAACTATAGAGGCCCTCAGTGGTGAAATTAAATAAGTTCTATGTTTTCTTTTTACCTGAATCACTTTCAAACAACACTGACTAGATTTTTTTCTACCGAAAAATAGAATTAGCAATCCTATCTCTGATGAATCAATCTATTTACATGATGAATCATACACAAGTTATATACTGAGTGTACAAAACATTTCCACGACATAGACTAATCAGGTGAATCCATGTGAAAGCTATGATCCCTTATTGATGTCACCTGTTAAATCCACTTCAATCAGTGTAGATGAAGTGGAGGACAGGTTAAATAAGGAGTTTTAACCTTGAGACGAGTGAGACGTGTGTGTGTGTGTGTGTGTGTGTGTGTGTGTGTGTGTGTGTGTGTGTGTGTGTGTGTGTGTGTGTGTGTGTGTGTGTGTGTGTGTGTGTGTGTGTGTGTGTGTGTGTGTGTGTGTGTGTGTGTGCTATTCAGAGGGTGAATGGGCAAGACAAAAGATTTAAGGGCCTTTGAACAGGGTATGGTAGTAGGTGCCAGGCGGTTTGAGTGTGTCAATAACTGCAAGTCTGCTGGGTTTTTCCACACTCAACAGTTTCCTCTGTGTATCAAGACTGGTCCACCACCAAAAGGACATCCAGCCATTGGTAGAAAATGGGTCATTGCAGGCTGGTGGTGGTGATGGTGTGGGGTGTGTTTTCATGACACACATTTGGCCCCTTGATAAAAGCAGAGCAACGTTTGAATGCCACAGGATATTTGAACATCATTGCCAATCAGGTGCATCCCTTCATGGCAGCAGTGTATCCATCTGCAATTTGTTTCTGGAGGATAATGACCCATGCCACAAGGGTAGGATTATCCAGGAATGGTTCTACGAACATTACAGTGAATTCAGCTTACTGCAGTGGCTTGCCCAGTCACCAGATCTCAATCCAATTGAGCATCTGTGTGATGAGATGGAGCGAACTATTCGGAGTAGAGATCCACTACCAGCCAACTTGACACAACTCTACGAAGCATTGGAGTCAACATGGGCCAGCATCCCTTTGGAACGCTTTCGACACCTTGTTGAGTCCATGCCCTGACGAATTGAGGATGTTCTGAGAGCAAAGGGGGGTGCAACTCAATATTAGGAAGGTGTTCCCAATGTTTTGTACACTCAGTCTGCGTTCATTACTGTATAGCTTCAAACCCCATGTTCATAACGATGAGGGTACTCTGAGTGGAGGTGAAATATCTCAAACTATCTGTTGGGTTGACTGAGATGAATTCTTGCCTTGTGTTGGGCTCCCACCCGTTGGAATATATTCCACAGCTTCGATAAATCAATATTTCAGAGCCTTGTCTCGGGATGTTACATTTTATCCCAGCCTTATTCCCAGTGCAACAATCCATTACACTCCAATCCTAGATTTCCTACAGTATTCCCGGCGTTCCACAGCCATTCCCAGAATGATCACGGAGGATGGAGAGAGCACATGGCATAAGGATGATTTATAGGAATTCAACTTTTACAGTTTCTTATTCTGTAGGTGGGCCAGGGTGAGGAAGAGGGGTTGTAACCCAAGTCCTGTGAAACACAATTGGAATTAGCAGGTCTTTGTGAAATTGGCAAAGTTTTCTCTACTCACATTATTGTTTTTGTGGCTTCTTCTTTGTTTTGGATTAATCATCAAATAAAATTTCTTCAGCTGATTCAACAACATCAGTTTAACACTATCTACTGCCAGACATCATATGAAGACTTACGAATATGGAGTTAATTCTAGCAAATACTCATCTATCAACAATTATAGCACAGACGACAAGACAAATTAGAAGTCCTCACCTTATGAGAATTCCGTCATCTTCTTGCAGATGTTTGACTATTGTTCTCTGCTAGCTTTGATCAACTTCACCGGCACTTCAGTGCAGATAGCACACAGCCTTGACCGATAACCCACTACCCCACCCTATAGGTGCAGTGGCTATCGCCCCTCTTTAAAAGCCAATCTTCCCCCAGAGATGGTGGACAATAGCTGGACTACACACACTCCTTTGATTTTCCCCACAAAGCACTCCAGCGTAGTTAATTTTAGATTAGATACCCCCCCCCCACCCTCCAGCCCTCTACCTCTGACCCCATTCCAGTCGCGTGCCTGTGCGTGCCCTTAAAACAGCAGGTTTGAATTACCAGCCTGATGATGAGCAGTGCTGCAGTGCTTGTAACCTTTCCTCAGTCCGGACACTGTAGCCGAGATAAAGAGAGGTCGCCTGAACCATTGCATCAGGAGCTGAAATGGAAGACACACACACTCACACATACCACCTTCCTGAATAATCTGTAATCTCATGAGAAACCAGTGTTTAAACAAAAAGAGATACACTTAGTCAGTACTCAGACACTCCCCATCAGGATTTGACCCAATTTGTACTGTTGAGGGACTGATGTCCCCAAGTCCACAGGAAAGGTTTTGAGTCTTATTTATGGCAAGCCTAAATAAATTCAGGAGTAAAAATGTGCTTAACAAATCGCATAATAAGTTGCCTGGACTCATTCCGTGTTCAATAATAGTGGTTAACATAATTTTTTAATAACTACCCCACATACAATTATCTGTAAGGTCCCTCAATCAAGTAGTGAATTTCAAGCACAGGTTAAACCATAAAGACCAGGGAGGTTTTTCAATGCCTCGCAAAGAAGGGCACCAATTGGTAGATGTGTAAATATCCCTTTAGGCATGGTAAAGTTATTAATTAGGCCTTGGATGGTGTATTAATGCACCCAGTCACTATGAAGATACAGGCGTCCTTCCTAACCCAGTTGCTGGAGAGGAAGGAAACTTGTCAAGGATTTCACCATGAGGCGAATATTGTCTTTAAAACAGTTACAGAGTTGAACGGACATGATATGAGAAAACTAAGGATGGATCAACAACATTGTTGTTACTCTACAATACGAACCTAAATGACAGAGTGAAAAGAAGGAAGTTTGTACAGAATAAAAATATTCCAAAACATGCATCCTGTTTGCAAAAAGGCACTTAAGTAATACTGCAAAAAAGGTGGCAAAGAAATTAACTTTAAGTCCTGAATAGTCCAGTCCAGCTTCAAAAAGCTTAAAATACAATATTGTTTGTTATTGTACCATCTAACAGCGATTTAGATGGTACAATGATTCTCTACATTACAATGATTCTCTACATAAACTGATATTAGGTGAACTATTCCGCATAGTGCACCTTTAAGGCATCATGTCAACATTTACCCATCTGTACAACATGCTCGAAATTACTACGACTTTGAACGGGCCCAAATTGGTTGACACTGACAACACGTCAGTGTGCAAAATCTAGACATGAGAGATTGCTGCAAAAGAAACAAAGTGTTGTAGACAAGACACACACGTTAACACAGGAGATAGAAAGTAAGTTTTACATGCAATTTGTTTAACTTTTTTGTATACATTAATTGTGCTGGACAATTTAACACAGGTAGTTAACTAGCTAGTTAGCATTTGCCAGCTAGCTAACCTTGTGTTGGCTAGCTAATTAACTGTAGCTAGCTAGCTAACGTTTGTTTTTCTGGCGTTTTTGTTAGGCCTACCAACTAACTTTAGCTAGCTAGGATTAGCAAGCTAGTTTTCTAACCTTGACTAGCTACTTAACTACTTAGAGATGGCAAATAGTTGTGTTAGTAGTGTTAGCAAGCACTATTATTGCTAGCGGGAAAACACAACAACTAGCTAAGTAGCAGGTCTAATATATAGAAATCATTATGATGATAACTAGTATAGGGTCGTGCAAATTGTCATAGCTACATTCTTCTTTATTAATACCACAAGGTTTCAGACTACAGGATGGGGAAATGCTTACAACAAAGAAACAGATGAATACAGAGACAGAGTTGATCATTTCCATTGTTACTTGTCGTGTTAAAAAGGGAAGAAAAAGACAATCCAGAGTGCGCTCAGCTCTGGCCGTTCCTAAATTCAGAGCTTTGTCAGATTGTCCGTTGCTAAATTCAAAGTGTTTCGCTCTCGGGGGCGTTCTGAGCGCACACTGGACGCTTTGGCAGTATGAATGCTCTGAAATTGGAGTCGATTTTTAGGAATTTAGGAACGCACCCCTAGACTACTACTCAACCCCAACTATAATATTTATGTTTATGTTATTGAGTAGGTCTATATCTTTGTGCAATCTTGTAATTTTCAAAGAAATGTAAGGTCTTGTAACATGTTGCAATAAAGTTGACTAATGGAGAAGCTCACCTTTTGTTTGTAGGTATTTTGACTTGGTAATGAGTACCCGGTAATTATATAGAAATTGCTCATAAGTAACTTTAAAGTTACACTTAACTCTACACAGGTAAATCCTGTGTTACAACTAGCGACAATGCATTTGTACGTATGCAGATATTATATGTACTCTTGTCATGTACTAGTGTGTTTATTTTCTCACTTTTATGGTGCTTCCAGAAAGTTTGCAATTAGGGCCAGGTTGTCAGGATGGGTAATGTACTATGTAAGTACACATCAATCACAAGTAAGTATTGACTAGCGTAATCCCATTTAACACCTAGTAATTACATTGTACTTACACAGTTTTTACATGTACTCTGTGGTGTACTTGTGTGTTTATCCTCCCACTTGAGGATAACACCCACTTTCTTACATTGTTAGCCCAGAAAATCTCAAGTGTTATTATATACAGCTGGGAACAACTATTGGATATAAAAAGCGACGTCAATTTACCAACATTATGACCAGGAATATGACTTTCCTGAAGCAGAACCTTTGTTCGGACCTGCACCCTGGACATGGGATCTTATCCCAGAGGCCGACCCAAAACAACGTGGTCGCCGCAGGAGAGGCAGACGGAGCGGCCTACTGGTCAGACTCAGAAGGCGAGCACACCATCCACCACTTCCGAGCATATTACTCGCCAATGTCTAATCTCTAGACAACAAGGTGGACGAAATTAGGGCACGAGTTGCCAACAAGAGATTCATCAGAGATTGTAACATTCTCTGTTTCACAGAAACATGGCTCACTCGGGGTACAGCCACCTGGTTTCTTCACGCATCGCGCAAACAGAAACAAACATCTCTCTGGTAAGAAGAAGGACGGGGGTGTATGCCTTATTAGGTACTGCAGTGCATCTCCTCATGGACTGCACCAGATTTGCCAGTTCTTGCTTTGAGATGTTACCCCACTCTTCCACCAAGGCACGTTCAAGTTCCCGGACATTTCTGGGGGAATGGCCCTAGCCCTCACCCTCCGATCCAACAAGTCCCAGACATGCTCAATGGGATTGAGATCCGGACTCGTTGCTGGCCATGGCAGAACACTGACATTCCTGTCTTGCAGGAAATCACGCACAGAATGAGCAGTATGGCTGGTGGCATTGTCATGCTGGAGGGTCATGTCAGGATGAGCCTGCAGGAAGGGTATCACATGAGGGAGGAGGATGTCTCCCCTGTAAGGCACAGCGTTGAGATTGCGTGCAATGACAACAAGCTCAGTCCGATGATGCTGTGACACACCGCCCCAGACCATGACGGACTCTCCACCTCCAAATCGATCCCGCTCCAGAGTACAGGCCTTGGTGTAACGCTCATTCCTTCGACAATAAACGCGAATCCGACCATCACCCTTGGTGAGACAAAACCGCAACTCGTCAGTGAAG